>NW_024628130.1:0-2949 GCF_008729295.1 Plectropomus leopardus | reverse complement strand
TTTTAGCCAAAATATGTTATGTATATAGTTTTTGCTTAAATAATAATCAGATTAATTACACAATTTTCATCAGCTGAAAAGCTGCGATTTTAAAAAAAGAGTAATGTGTCTTATTTTGTTACTGTGCCTTTTTTTTTTTTTTTTTTTTTAAAAGTACCATTTGAAAATCAAACCAAAAAGAGGTGACATAAAAACAGTCTACAAAAACATGCTCAATAGTTTCTCCTTCACAATTAAAAAAAGTGCATTTATTGTTCATATTTGGGGGGAAATTGTTGGTATTAATACATCAATATACAGTATTTTAATAGGCTTTGCCATTATAAACCATCGAGAGGTTGCTTGTGAAAATCTCGCGATATTTCAGCAGATGCTACGTAACTGGCGCGCGGAAGTCTTCTAGCGTTGAACAGCTGCACTGTTATTGCAGGGTTCAGGGACACTTTTAAGTACCATTGTGCATTTTGAGATTTACTAAAACCGACAAATGTTCCTGTGGCGTACGCTTCAACTAATTTTAACCGAAAGCTTGGAGTTTATGCTATACGTGCTCTAGTGCCTGACGCTTTTCTAAATTGTTTTTCGGTTATTTGAACAAGCCGTTGAAGTCCAAAGCTAGTTAGCATGTAAGCTAGCTAATGGTTTGTCCACAGTGTTTTTTGGATTGTCTGTCACCTTTTTGTTGTACAGAAACTTATAAAGACCGACGGCAAAAGTCTGAAATATATTAACTTACGAAACAACGTCTTCTTTCACTATCGGTGCTTCGCTAACGCTCATTAGTTAGTCGGCAACACGGAGAAGTAAGTAAACGTTATGTTCCTAACCACTGACTGAAACAATAACGTAAAAGCACCGACATGTACTTGCTTGAAAAAGTTTGATAGCGTCATGTATGGCTGCATACCATATTTTAAGATTTGCTCACCTACTGAAAAAAGGACTGCCCAAGAAACAAGTTTGGACGAAACCAAATAACACTTCAATCCTGGTATCAGCTCAAGTTGTATTGTGAGTGTACATCCAGTGTTTTTTCATCTTTATTTAGCCGCCAAGACGCACCTGTCTCAAAATATGTTGACATGTCTAATGTGTTGCTACTTGTTTAGGATGACTGCGCTGACAGACTTTGAATCTGTAGCAAAGAGACTCAGGATTGAAATCAGTGCCCCTTCATCTTCTCCCCAAGGTAGTTTGCTTAACTAATATTTTTCTGGCAGAGTATTTATTTGTATTTCCCTCTTTTAATTTTTTTTTCTATTCTTCAGTCTCATCTTTATGTATTCAGAGCAGAGATAATGCAACAGTAGATCACAAAAGGAGGCAAAACAACACCGACACGAAGATGGATATGCAGCCAAAGACTGGAGCAGATCATTTGCGAGGTGTTAAGACAAAACGTTTCCATCAAAGAATTGGCCCCAGATCGCAACAGAAGATCAGAAATACTCTTGGACGATGGTTGGTTAAGCCCCAAAAAAGTACAGCTGAAGTGTGCCAAACCCAAGAGGATGTAGAGATCGCGGATGATGGTAGCTTTCAAAGCACTTCAGCTCAGGTTCTAGACTGCCAAAAAGCTGAAAAGCATACTGTATCTGACTCAGATGAAGAAACGCAACCTTTGACACCACCAAACCTCGATGAGGACACTCCTGTGTCACCAGCCTCCAAGGATCCTGCAAGGAGTGAGCTAAGACAGGCACCTGCCCAAAATTATGATGGATTAGAGAAAGAGGAAATGGAGACATGCTCAGCAAAGGGTTCTGTCAAACAAAATGCCAAAATAACAGACTTCTTTTCAGGGATCTCATCACCAGATTTACCTGTGAGACGGGGCAAGTCAGATAAGTCTCCAGACAAACAGGATGGAGACAAGGGAAATACCTCTGCTGCTGTCAAGCCTGATGTCAAATGGCTGGGGACGCCAATTGGTGAGCTGAAGAGAATGCCTGAATGTGGCGCACCGCTTCCTCCGCTGAAGGATATTCCTGGACAGCACACTGTGATGATAAGGGTTAGTGAGATTCTGTCTTTTCTTTTCTTTTTGTTTTAACTATTTACAGACCGTCAGGTGGTTATATCATAGAAAAAGCTGATTTGATTGGTCATTCCAGTGTTTTTGCGGGGTTTTGAGTCAGCCTATAACAGCAATAGTTTGTAGAATAAGAACATATTGTTTATGTGGGTTTTGTGACTAAATTGTAAGAACGCCACCCTCTTCAAACATGTCCTGGCTGCACGATTTAAAGTCATTTTTGAAATTGGAAACGATTAAATTCTCTGTCCTTGGCTCAAATGAGAAATTCTACTATCTCAGGGGGCAGGTTGACATGGTTGATCTTGTGTATTGCCAGCTGATTCCTCTTTCTTTCCTTTTTTTCTTCTTCAAATTATTATTTTCTTTGTTTACTTGTTGCTTATTTTTAATCTAATTACCTCTTAAGTCTTATTCTACTTGATAGTTATGTGTGCTATTTTATCATTTTATTTATTTGCCTTTATAAGTAGGGGGGGTACTGTGGGGTTGAGGTGGTGGTAAAGGGGGGATATTTCTGCTTTAAAAAAATAAAAAAACATTTGTTTTCATTCACTCCCACTGACAGACAGACCTTCTTCAGAGTGGTAAAGTTCCTGTTCCATATCCTACTAAGTTTAAGGACACCTGGGATGATGTCCATGTCAAGATGCCCTGTTCCAATAGTAACCTGTTTCCTGTACAGGATGAGGTAATGGTCCAAGCGTTTATAGGCCTGTCAATAAACAGTCAAAAAACAATTGTAGTAATGGACATGTTAAAATGACATATAAATGGCACTTTAAAATATGCACAAGACTGCGTTTAATTGTGCAGATTTTACACCACAGGTTTAATATGGATCATCTAAACAGTGCTATCACGTTATATGCCGGACTGAAGAAGGCATATTCAATCTTATTGCTACCAATGAG
>NW_024628129.1:0-2226 GCF_008729295.1 Plectropomus leopardus | reverse complement strand
TCTGCTGCTGCTGCTGCTGCTGCATCTGCTTCTGTCTGCTGCTGCATCTGCTGCATCTGCTGCATCTGCTGCTGCTACATCTGCTCGTCTGCTGCTGTCTGCTGCTGCTGCTGCTGTCTGCTGCATCTGCTTCTGTCAGCTGCTGCTGCTGCTGCTGTCTGCTCTCTGCTGCTGCTGTATCTGCTGCTGCTGCATCTACTCGTCTGCTGCTGTCTGCTGCTGCTGCTACTGCTGCTGCTGCTGTCTGCTGCATCTGCTTCTGTCTGCTGCTGCTGCATCTGCTGCTGCTGCATCTGCTGTCTGCTGCTGAATCTGCTGCTGCTGTCTGCTGCATCGGCTGCTGTCTGCTGCTGCTGGTGATCATCATGTCCACAACTACATGTCCTCCAATATACTAAGAAGAAGCAGAAGAAGAAGAAGAAGAAGAAGAAGAAGAAAGTCTGCATAAGTGACTTACTATATTAACAATTACTGTTAAATCAGTTCAGCAGTTTTAATAATTTAACATTGGCCCGACTGAATGCTTCTAATGTCACAACAGCAACAAGTCTCCATCCTGCTCTGTCTCTCATTGTGCTGCATTTTATATTGTAATTTTATCTCCACTTTATTAATTATTTATCTTTAAGTAATAATGATATTAATAACAACAGTATCTGTTTGTGTGGATTATAATATTCATCAAGTTTAATTCAGTGAATTAATAATAGCCTCATAGCACTAATTTTACCTCTAAAAACAACGATAATAATAATAAAATAACAACATTATATTACAAAAAAAACACAAAAAACCACAACAACTGAAAAATAGAAATTAAAAAAATTAATAAAATAAAAAGAAACTATAACAAACATAAAAATGAAAGAATATTTTCTCTGATTTATCATGACGAAAAAACAGGAAGTTACAGGATTTTGAGTTCAAATCCGTCTGTTTCGTCCTCGGGTCAGTCGAGTGTTAACGGATGTTAAAGTGAAAAAATAAAACGGAAGTTACACTTACACTCATCTTTGTTTCGACACGGCGTTTCATCAGAGCTGGACGGTCCCTGACATCACTGCAGGGTGTGTCTCCGGAGACGTTGAGCAACAGCTTGTATCTGAAGCTCTTTGTAATCTCCACCTGAGGAGGTTTAACCCTTTAACAGCCTTTGTAACTGCACAGTTGACTTTTTTGTGATCAAATTCTTCACTAAAAACCTAGCAAAACCCAATTTTAATTTTATACAGATGTTTTTTTTACAATGTATTTTGGTGTTTTGATTTAATTGTATTCAAATCTATTTTTGTTATATTAAATTGACTATTTGTTTTTTCTACATTTTAAACAGATTTTGTTTCTAGATTAATTATTATTTGTTTTTGTTTTTATTTGTTTATTTTTATATTTATTTTGTTTGTTTATTTTATGAAGTTACGCTTATTTTTAGATTTTTATTTTTATTTTACTGGATTCTTTTTATTGGTATGTTTCTATTTTTGTCCATTTTTATTGTATGAAGTTACCTTTATTTTCAGGTTTCTTTTGTTACATTGACATTTGCAATTTTTGCAATGCTTTCTTAATAAACTGATGAATTTTGTCGACATCTATAATGTCTATATAATCTTTAATGTTGTATACCATTTTGTAAAGGCATTTCTCAGTGTGGCTGTTAAAGGGTTAACTGTGTGGGTTAACGCTCTGCTCAGACTCTGCAGGGAGGTGGTGGAGGTGGGGGGACGTTCATGCTCCTTTTGTGTGTTTCCAGGAAAAAAACAATGAAGTTACTTTGTTAGAAATATTCTTTAAATCCTTTGAGATGAAAAAAAAAGGAAAAAAAGGAAAGAAAGACCTCATTTTTCTTTTTTAAACTGGTGCAAAATTTACAAAGAAGCAAATTTCATAATTCCCCAAATTCTGTTTTTTTATTACCATCTTTTTTGTGCACTTTTTCTTGCAATACTTGATTACATTTACTGTGATAAAATGAGTTTGGATACTTTGGTCGTGCATGTTTTTATTTCATTTATCCGTATGAAACTGCGTTCCTTCACACTTTCATGTGGCATTTTTTGTGACGACCGTGTCAAAAGGAAAGTCACACCTCCACTCTGCAGCTTCACAGCTCTCTCAGTTCTGGTTTAACCCTTTCAAATCTGGACTGACATCAGTTTTCTTTGTGCTGCGTTCAGACGCCTTTCACAAGCTATTTAACTCTTTGAAACCTCAGCAAATTGGTTC
>NW_024628128.1:0-2831 GCF_008729295.1 Plectropomus leopardus | reverse complement strand
AAGGCTCCATAAACTATAATAACTGATAAAAACTACTGAAACTGTAATTGAGATTAAAAAAAATCTGAGATGTTTTTTCATTAGATTTTACAAAATAAATAAACAAAACATGCTGATCCAAAAGATTTTGAAATGTAGAAACATAAACTAAATATTTGTTAACACTCCAGAAGTCATTTGAACTCTGCATATTTTGTAGTTTTTGAGACATTTTTACGAGTGCAGTAAAAAAGACGATGTGACGGGTTCATCAGAAGCCTTAGCTTTCTGCTGCACAAAGACTGAACGGTCTGGCTATTATAGTTTTTGTTTTAGATCGATATATTGAATGGATCGTGCAAACAGTGATCTTCGGCAGCCATTAAGGAAATTTCTGGCATAATTTTGGGTGAAATACTGTTTACGCAGCACATGAGGTGATGGTGAGATGAAGAGGAGGAGAGACTTGATGTTATTATGGTTCTTATTTTAGATCTGTTTGAACAGGATCATGCAAACGATGATGTGGGAGGTCCATTTTAAATATATTTGCATATACAAATATCATTTGTTTTTCCCCACATTCCCAAACTAACGTGAGGCGAGGTAAAAGCATGAACTCGATGTCAGCCGGTCTGCTCTGTATGACACTGAACTTATTGTTCTCTTTGGAGGCGTCAGGTGTCGCGTGCTGCTGCCTCACCTGCTCATGCAGGTCTGTTTGGTTTTTAAAAAACAGACTCTTGGCCCGCCTCCAACCAAAACTCCACAAGTTGTTCAAACACTGGGCCCTGATCTTAGCATGAATCCAATTTATTCAAGCCATCTGCTGATTGTGGGAGCTACAGTTAGTGTTATTTCACCTCACACTACAAAAGTTTCTTATTAACTCTTTGAAAACTGGGCAACTTGGCTTCTTTAAATAACACAGGAAGAAATTACCTGAACATTAGCAAAACAAAAAAACAAAAAAATGGGAAAGCAAGATAACATAATAAAAAGATAAACAATAAACTGACCCGAAAAAGGGCGTAACATTAATATCAATTCTGTAAAATAATTTTATTTACATAACTATGATAATTAGAAATATAGTTTTCTGACCATTTTTCTCTAGCTTTTTGACAAATATTTTTCTAACTCTAATTTCTTGTAAAATTCCAAGTCATCTCAAGCCAAGTTGCTTAGTGTTTTTTGTGTTTCTAAAAGAAATGAAACAATTTCATTCAGGGTTCAAAGGTTGAAATGCTTGTGAAAGGTGTGTAGATGCAGCATAAGACAAGTGATGTCAGTCCAGGTTTCAAAGGGTTAAAAACTGAGTTTAACCTGCAGAAACTATCCGCCTTTTAATATCACAATTATTGATGTCATAAGAAGTTATGTCATCTGCCAGCTGCAGTCTCAAGTCAAAACGCTCATCATGATCTTTTTCTTAATTGTCCTAAAAGTCAATTCTACATACAGAGCCCGATGATAAAAAAAAGCCCAAACAAAGTCATCGTCAACCCTGTCACCATCTGAACTCTGACCCGCAATCTGGATAAAGTAAAACTCGCCCAAAAAAAAAAAATAGATTTTACAGAAAAACAAAACAAACCCTCAGTGCGATCAGGTGAGGACACAGGTGAGGACACAGGTGAGGACAAAGGTGAGGACACAGGTGAGGACACAGGTGAGGACAGTACAAACAGCCATCGTGGGGAAATGATGTGACGTTAACTAAACACAATGAAGAACAACATGTGACTTCACCATGTTTGATCTCCAACAGGTCCGCTAACACCTGATGAGGATGCAGGATGACATCATCCAAACAGTGAGTCAGCTGTTTGACCATATATGGACGTCATGTTGACTTTTCTACTCTACACATAAACTGAACATCAGCTGTGAGAGAAACCAAAGAAAAACGACAGCATCCACCATCCCCTCCACCTCCTGATGACAGTCAGCTCATAAACTACGTCACTTTAGAAACTTTGATGCAGTGCGACTCTTAAATCACCCTCTATGCCGACGATATCCTATTATATCTTTCATTTATGCCAAACAATTTCAACAAATTGACTTATTTTTCACACCATTTACCGTCCCCTCAGATACTACAACTCTATAGAAATGATATAATTCATATGAAACAATCAAATATAATCATGCAGAAGCATACAATGCCAACGTTTTCTTCTAGCGGCTCAGCTGCTGCAGCCGTTGCACTCTAAAAAAATTTAAAAAATAAATAATCTTTTATCTTTGTTAGAGTAGGAAGGTGCTTTTATGGATTTCCTTTTGGAGAGACAGATGAATGAAAGTGTCCCTCAGAAATAAACTGTCTGTCTGTCCACAGAGTGGAAGGATTAAAGTCTTTAAAGAAGAGAGGGTGTGACTTCAGACGTGTGACACACTGTTGATCCGGCTGCTCGTCACAAACCAGTTCACTGTGTCAGAGTCTTTGTGTCAGAGCGGCAGCAGGAACTTTATTTGTCTTTAATCTGGTTGAACTGGTTCCTCAGTGTGTTCAGCTTTTCTCCTGAGAGCCGTCACAATAAAAACACTCACTGGATCACTAACACACAATCATCTGTCCAGACTCAATCATCAGTACCTACATTAACTATTCATGTACCAGCTGCTGCTGCATAAACACACACAGCCTCTGCAGGCGGATCATTTTAACCCTTTGAAACATCAGCAAAAAGGCGGGTTTTTTTCTGACATGTAAAAACAAGAGAAGAAGGCAATGATCAACTGAACAGGAAAGTAGTAAAATTAACAAGCGAATAACCTTAAAACAAGCAAAAAGAAATAAAATATCCAAATTAAATAAAGTATTTTTTCTAACATTATTTTTTAAT
>NW_024628127.1:0-2575 GCF_008729295.1 Plectropomus leopardus | reverse complement strand
TAAACCTTTGAACCCTGAGCAAATTGGTAAGAAATGTTCCACAAACTGTAAGAAATTAGT
Organism: Plectropomus leopardus; assembly: GCF_008729295.1. Lineage (NCBI taxonomy): Eukaryota > Metazoa > Chordata > Actinopteri > Perciformes > Serranidae > Plectropomus > Plectropomus leopardus. The sequence continues at coordinate 2,515 of NW_024628127.1, read as the reverse complement.
AGATTTGGAAAATTATTTTTAAAAATCTAGAAAAAAAATGTCAAGGGAAAAAAAAGACAAAAGCTAGGGAAAGACTGTATTTATTATTATCAGAATTGCATATTTAAAATTATGTTTGTATGTAATTATTAGTCACGCTTCCAAGTTAATTTTTTTGTTGTTTTTTTACTTTCTTTTTGTTTGTTTTTAATTAATTTTCACATATTTTTCTTGTACTTTCCACTAATTTTTTGCTAATTCTATAATATTTTTTTGTCTTCATTCATAATGATAATACTAATAATGACAATAGAACTACGACTACTACTACTAATAATAATAATGAAAAAAATATAATTATTGTCATTATTGTTATTATTATTGTCATTGTCGATATTGTTATTATTGTTATTGAATATATTGTTTTATTTCCAAGTCTGACTATTGAAATGACCCATCTCACATATTAATATTTATAGTATGCATATGTATGTTTATATATGTAAACCAAGCAGCATCTAAGGGAATCATATTCTGACCTCATACAAATATAAAAAGCTGACTTTTAATGTCCCAGGAGATCCCCAACATTTGAACATTCAGTTGCACAACTATGAAGATAATAATTAAAGCACACATAACAAAAGCAAAACAACAACAACATTAATGCATCAGTTCATGTCAGTTAAAACGCTGTATGGGATTCAGATCATAAAGAAAAAATCTATGATCCATATGAGGGTATTACCAATTGCAATTTATTTTTCTCTTCCTATCATACGGTATTAAATTCAAGTTCCAACCTCAATTATAATCAAATCTAAATCTGGAAAATTACTTTTTTAAAGCAAAGCTTGTTTCAAGTAATGACATGAAGGACAGAATAAAATGAATTTCATTTTCCACCTTGTTCAGTTTATATTTTACACAGATTCTTCCACCCTCAACCACACCTGTATATTTAGCATACACCACATACACCACATCTTGTCTGTAAACACAGTCTTGAAGTAGAATTTTATATTATTCTTCACATATCTTTCATATTTTTAATATCAAACACTGACATTTTTGTATTCTACAAATGAGTTTTACTCTGTTAGAAGTTGGGCAGAAAACGTACTTAAATTTTCCTCATAAAAATACAGATACAAACATGATTTCAGGTAAAATGAGACGTGTGAAACAGGACACCCTGATGAACTATTCAAAGCTTGTAAATAGGAGCCCAGACATTAAATGACATAAAAAATTTACAAATACAAATTTCATCCTGCAACCTAATCTAATCTAATCTAATCTAATCTAATCTAATACTCAAAGCATTCAAAATCAATCTAAGATCCTAAAAGTGTAGCAACACTAATATAATACATGTCAACAAATGGCACATGGAGAATAGCAATATAATTTACTTGGCGTATGTATTTTATATAGAGCAGTCATTTTCAAAAAAAAAAAGTCCTCAGCTATACAGGGTTCTAGGAATTCATATTTTCATATTTTTTTAACTCATACTTTACTGATTTATCTTTTAGTGTTTTATTATCTGATTTTATCGTATTTTACTGTTTTATCTTGTAGTGTTTTATTATCATATTTTACACAATTATCTTTTATTGTTTTATTTTATTCTATTTGATTTTATTTTAACCTTACCTCCAGTGTTTCCTCAGTTCCTCAGTACCTGTTTTTTACTAAGTCCTTCTTTATGACACATTTTCTGGCCTTTGAGCATGGATTGGTGGGATGGTGGTGGTGTGAGGGGTGGGCTCATGTATTCTTTTTTATTTATCTGTTTGTATGTAAAGCACTTTGTGCTAGATTATTTTTGAATGAAAAGTGCTAAACAAATAAAGTCTGATTGACTGATTGTTAGGAATTAACATATTTTTGTAGCCGCTGTTGTCTTAAGCTCTTTTTAAAGACCGACAGAGATGTGGATATTTTTGTAGTGCTTTCAATTTCATTCCGTAACTGTGGACCTCCTCAGGTCACATTAAAACTTATGCATTTAAGCTTGTGTTTCTTACCCATTAAAAGTTGTATTATTTCTGTGAGAAGGAAAGGTCAGTCAGAAAAAACTCAGAGTCTGTCATTGAGCCTAAATACTACATTGTATATTACACAGGCATTATGAAAAGCTCTTAGAACATTCTTTTGTAAGAACTGTGTATTGCACCATATAACAAAACCGTCTGATGTTGGAAAAGTGAGATGATATAAAAAAAATGTGCCGACATTCACAAACCAAAGTGGTGGGACGTAAAAAGTACTGAACTAACTCATGCTTTGATATACGTACTCGTCAGTTACTGCTGCAAGGAAAGACATGCAAACGCATACTGAGTGGTGCCAAACATTTTGCTTTACCAGTAATGTTTACCCAGGAGCCACTTTGGAATTGCATCAGGATATTGGTCTGCAGCAATTGATCAATCCATCTTTTTTTATGGCAATTTTCATACAAACAGATGATGACACAAAGGGTAAATGACAAGTTAACAGCACAAATTAAGATAATAAATAAATAATA
>NW_024628126.1:0-2284 GCF_008729295.1 Plectropomus leopardus | reverse complement strand
CCATATGCCAAACATGATTAAAAAAATAAATAAATAAATAAAAATAAAGACGTCATCAGATGGAAAATAATAGTAATTACAAATTCCAAGGCAAAAGCCCAGAATGACAGAAATAATACAATCTATGTTTTTACGCATTGATGGCTTTTTGCACTTTACAGTATGAATGTAACAATTTTGTTTACACAGTGTAGTTTTAACTTATTGTAGGAACTGTGCTGGAAATTCTAAGATTTAACAAAAATACACAGTCTTGATAAAAGTTATGCCATGTGCATGAACACAGCCAAAATTATCCCCAAAAAAAAGAGAAAAAAGAATGCAAATGCAAAACGTGTAAAATACACCAAACAGTCCTTAAGGGTTAATAAATATTCACACATATACACACACAGTGTATGGAGTCTAGTTTATGAGAGGAATAACTTGGATTGTTTCACTATAAAATAAGTAAAATGTATGTATTTTCAGGTTTAGCACAAAAAATGACACATTTTTTAAGTAGCTATATATAGGCAGTGGGCTATGTGGTCACTACAGTAACAAGGACAATGTTTCATATGTTTTCAGGTGAGACATAAAACGCGCAGAGCGGATAAAAAGCACATACCGACGGTGAGGATGGCCAGTCCCACACATATGTCAGCAGCGGGGGTCAGTTTGGAGGTGAAGGCAGAGATGGTCCGGTTGTCATCAGAGGAGTTCAGAGTCATTGGTTGGAGCTGGTTTAGGTGTCGCTGCTACGGGTAAAATCCGGATTCACAGAGCGAGGTGTATGCACGGAGGCTGACTTTTATACAGGCTGTGGTGTCGCCATGGTAACTTACAGCACGAGCTGACCTGCTCCATGAGAAGCGCCGCACGTGGGGTCTGATGGATCCAGCTCTGCGGAGGGAAAGGTGCTGCTGTCAAAGCAGCCCCATAAACGTCTCCAGGATTTAAGGACATTTCTCGGAAATTAGAGCGTTTCCATGATTTTATGACGTTTCAAGGATTTTAGGACATTTCTTGAATGTTAGCACGTTTCTAGGATATAAGGACATTTCTAGGACTCAAGAGTGTTTCTAGGATCGTAGGACATTTCTAGGATTTTAGCACGTGTTTCGGTCTTTAGGACATATGTAGGCATTAAGGGTGTTTCTATGATTTTAGAACATCTGGATTTTAGCACGTTTCTAGGTTTTTTGGGACATTTCTAGGATTTTAAATGTTTCTGAGATACTAAGATGTTTGTAGGATTTTAGGACATTTATATGGTTTTAAGACGTTTGTATGATTTTAGGACATTTCTACGGCTATTATGATATTTCTAGGACTTGGAAAAATGAATAAAATGCATAATGTAATAATAATATAATAATAAAATAGAACTGAATTGAATTACAGCATAATCAAAATGGCAAAATACATTGAATAACAACCTCCAGATATAATGAAATTGGGTTTTTCTAAGTTTTTAGGAAAACAGTTTGATCGCAAAAAAAAAAAAAAAAAGCCAACTGTGCAGGTACAATGCCTGTTAAAGGGTTAAACAGTATGTAATGACTTACTCAGCTGAGTCCATCGATGGTCAACAGAAACTCCAAGATGCAAACTGCTGTTAGCTATAGCTCAGCAAGAAAGACGGTTAATATAATTATAAGTTTTTTATGTTTTCACTGGTCGGTGTACCCTATAGGCTTCTATGTGAGTCTGTTTGCACTTTTAATGCATGGAAAAGCATGATAGCTTAGTTAGATTCTGAGGCACACCTGTGTAGTAATGATGCTTTTTAATCAGCAGCTTGATATGACACACCTGTCAGCTGGATGGATTATCTCAGCAAAGGAGAAGTTCTCACTAACATGACATTTGTGAAAGAAAGAAAAGAAGAAAGAAAATTACCTCAGTAAGTGTCAAAAAATTAATAACATATTTTTGAATATATAAAAGAATAATAAATAGAGTTTTCTGGACATTTCCTTGTCTTTGATAATATCTAATAATTGCCTTTGTCACTTATTTACTTTTTTTCCAGTTTGCAGGATATTTCATGCCAAGTGATGTTTTTTTGTCCTGTGTTTTTAAGAGAAATCAAAGCAATTTCCTCAGGTTTCAGAGGTTTAAATGCTCGTGAAAGGCATCTGAGTGCAGTGCAAGACAACTGCTGTTGATTCAGGTGTTAAAAGGTTAAATCCTATAAGTTTTGAAAAATTAGTAGCTCAGTATGGAATGATAAAATAAAAATAAATATTTTTTAAAAAAAAGCAAAAATATCTAATGACTATGAAAAACTATATAACTA
>NW_024628125.1:0-1147 GCF_008729295.1 Plectropomus leopardus | reverse complement strand
CACATTAAAAATCTGCAACATTTTCTTTAAATTAAGAAAATTTTGTTAAAAAATCACCAAAAATGTTGTTCAAAGATAAACAAACATAGCAAATTTAAAAAAATGCCATGGAGCACCTGTTTTCTTTAAAAAAATGCTGGTAAAATAAAAAGAATACAGCCATTTAAAGCTGCATGCCGCTCCTCTACGCCTAAATAAAAACCAAAGCCCCCACAGCCCATAAAAAATATTTGACACAGTCCCTAACTCATATTTAAACATTCAGCTCCAATCATGGTCAACTGATTATTTTTTATAATATTTATTTTTAAAAAACCTTTCATATAGTGAAGAAAAGGAGCATATAAGGAGTGTTGACGATCGTTTCATTTGACTTCACCTGTTCATCCGACAGGTGGCGTACTCAGATGTGGCACCTGTGATGCTGCTGTCCGAGTCTTCGGTCAAAGATCTCAGCAGCAAGTTAGAAAACGACGTCACGGTGGAGCGTTTCCGCCCAAACATTGTCATAAGTGACTGTGAGGCCTTTGAAGAGGTGTGTGTTCATTTCTTTTCTCTGCTGATTCCTGCGTCTGTCTGCACCATCAGAAACACGTAAACAATGAAAAACATGCCGAGGCAGTCATGGGAACATTAAAATATTACCACAAAAACCATAATCATACATCATTTGTGTCTCGACTCCACAGCCATGAGGTTTTGTTTTCCCGTCTGTTTGGAAAAACAATAATTTGGTGCTTAACTTCTGACTAATTACTCACCGTTTTCACTGTGTTCAGTGTGTAGTTAAAACCCAGACTGATCTTTAGAGAAAAAACAAACTTTTATTTTTAATTCTTTAAAAATTACCAAAATTTAACAAAGAAAAAAGCCAACATTTTTTAAAGAAAAAATGCCCCCCCAAAAAATCACAGAAATTAAAAAAAAAAGAAAAACTGCCAACATTTTTTCTCTAAAAATCACCAAGAAATTTCTTTAAAAATTGCCAAAAATGTTTTAAAGAAAAAAAAGCTGATTTTTTTTTTTGCTTCAAAATCTGCAATGAAAAAGCTGATGAGGAGCATCAATGGTTGTTTTGGGAACGTATTGTCTTAAAAATTTGCCTCAGAGTCTTGGAAAAGTCATTGAACTTCTTTGATAAAAGTAT
>NW_024628124.1:0-1582 GCF_008729295.1 Plectropomus leopardus | reverse complement strand
AAAAAAAAAAAACTTTTGAAGGAAATGGGCACTAAAATTATTATAAATATAAAATAAATTGATTATCAAAATATCCGATGGTTCTTGCATACATCACTGGAACGCTGAAATGATGTTTGAATCTTATATGTTTGAAAAACACTGAGCAGGAAGGGCAAGAAAAAATATATTTAGGTGTTTGAAAAGTCCTGGAAAGTTTTGAAGTTTTGTCCATGAAGGCGCGTGTGGACCGTGACGACAGTAACGAGTAAACGTCACGTGTGACTTCACTGCACGAAGAGCTGGTTTCTAACGTGTGATCTTCATGTTTAGCTGGATACGAGTTTTATCCACAGAAAACGTCCACCTGTCAGTGTCTCACAGCTGCGTCCTCCTGTCCTCAGGGAACATCATCGGCTCCGGGATCTTCATCTCTCCAAAGGGGGTCCTGGAGCACTCGGGCTCAGTGGGTCTGGCGTTGGTGGTCTGGGTGCTGGGAGGCTGCATCGCTGCGTTGGGCTCCCTCTGCTACGCTGAGCTGGGCGTCACCATCCCCAAATCTGGAGGAGACTACTCGTATGTCACCGAGATCTTCGGCGGTCTGATGGGGTGAGTGAGCGTCTCTCCTCGTCCCAGGCCCGCACACGGACTCCAGATTATCTACACGTTAGATTCAAATTTATGGTGGTTTTTTGAAACTTTCTTTTTTTCCCTTTAAAATGTTTATTGGGTTTTAAAACTTTGGGCAATTATTTTTCCCTTTTAGTTTATTTATTCTTTTTTTTTCTTTAAATTTTTTTCTTCTCTGATTTTTTTTTTTTTAATTCGCAGATTTTGTGCTGAAGAAGAAAGAAGAAATCATGCCACAATTACGTAATTTATTATAGCCATTAAATTTAAAATTTCTGTCTGTTCTCACCGGACGCCGTCCAGCCGCGTTTAATGCACACATGCATCATGAACTCGCGCCAAAGGCACTGAAAAAGAGACGCATTTTACGTGTTTTTAATGATAATGTTTTTGGGTTGTCCGTCCCATTCTCCTGAACGTGATACCTCAAGATTCAGACAACAAACTGACTGGAATCTGGTGGTGTCCTAAAATCCTAGAAATGTCTTAAAATCCTAAAAATATCCAAAATACTAAAAGTATCCTAAAATCCTTGATATGTCCCAAAATCCAAGAAATGTCTTAAAATCTGAGAAATGTTGTAAAATCCTAGAAATGTCCTTAAATATAAGAACATCCTAAAATCCGAGAATTATCCGAAATCCTAGAAATATCCCAAATATTAAAACATCCTAAAATCCTCAAAATGGTCTAAAATCCTTCGTCATTTATCAGCTGATTTATGTTTTGAATTCATAATCTGAATTTGCAAACAATTTAAGTTCATCAAATAAATGTATTGCAGTAAAAAAGTATAATACTTAATATATCATATATATAATACTGTCTGAGATGTGGTGCCGCAGAAAAATAAAGCAGCTGAAGGTGGAAGAACCTCGGCCGTTACGTCTCGTGGTAAATGTTCGTGCGTATTCAGATTTAAAGGTGGATTTTGCAGCGAGTCGTGCTTTGAGTCACTGAGTGTCTGTCTCTC
>NW_024628123.1:0-3914 GCF_008729295.1 Plectropomus leopardus | reverse complement strand
CGCCGCCGCCGCCGCATCCACGCTTGACAGCAGGCGTTTTAAAAGCACGTGCAGCCGTTGTGGGAAGGCAGTCGCCCGCCGCTAACAGGCTGAGGACAGAGCCGCGCTGCGCAGGATGGATTTAAGCAGATGATCAGAGGTACCGTAGAGACGCGTCTGCGCTCTTGATAAGCTGCTCTGTAAATTCATTATCTGCTTATTATCTGCTTGCTTGTAAACAGCGCTGTCTGTTCCAGACGGCTATTAAAGACACGGTGTCAGAGGACAAGTGGACTTTAAAATACAGAGTGTCCTCTGGGAGGGAAAACAGCTGCGGCACGAACCGCACCGCTATCTGATGCGGAAGATTTCAATCTGACAGTTAAATGGACGGAGAGAGCGGGAGTGTGAAACAGGCTCAAGTGGTCCAGCAAATTACGACAACACTGAGGCTTTATTGTTATTCATTTTTCTGTACATTGCTTTTATCATCTATTTTATAGTTCTTGTAATGTAATAACATCATAATCAAAGTAAAAAATATTGGTGTTATTTACATATTAAGTCGAGGCACACTTAATACTATTTTAGAGTAACTATTTGTATAAATGTCATTTTAACTATTACTACTACTACTACTACTACTACTATTGTTATTATTATTCATACACAAATTGTTACAAGTTTTTAAATGTAGCCTACTGCTTAAATATTGGCAATAGGCAATTTTAATATAAGTAAATAATGGCGTGAATTTAGGTTTTGATTTTTAATTCGTGTTTTAATTTGAAATTATTTTTCAAATATGGAAAGTGGTGGTGAAAGGTTTTGATGTTCATTCCGTAATTATCCTAAAATAGCCCTGGACAAGACATTGACATGAATTATTTGTACGGCGGGAGAGCCACGCTGACTGGTTCAGGTCACTGTGGGAGTTTGTGTGAAAGTGACCTGGTGTTTCATGTTTGGGAAAGTTTGCAGTGTTGTTAGATTTAATGTCAAATTTGGGCTTGAGTCTATGCCGACTTTTCTAAAGTAATTTGTTTTTCTGTCGGCTGCAGCAGGTTTTCAGTGAATTGGTGTAAATATGTTGGAGTGTTTTTGTGGTTGTTGTTTTTGTTTTAATTGTGTTTGTTTGTTGTTTTGTTGTGCGTGCTTTTCTTATTGGTCATCTTTTACTTGTAGTATGAAAGCATTTCCAGTTGATGCTCAGGCCTGCATGCATCAGAGCTGCTGACAAAATGGCGGCAGGAGAAATAGAAATTTATTGGGCTAGCTGTGTCAGTTAACACATCTCTTACCTAATACAGCACACTTAACTCATATATTTGTTTTTCAGCGTTTTATTATTATTATTATTAGGCTATTATTATTATTATTATTTGCTTTTTAAATTAATTAAATTAATATTTTAAAGGTCTGCTTTACTGTCTGCAGACCCTTGAGAGGATGTGATATGGCCAGTGGAGAATGTGATGTCCTGGTGGTGGCCAGACCAAGTGACTTCACCAAAAGCGTGTAAAAAAAACAGTGCAGCTTACATGTGCAACTGAATGTGCACCAGGGATAACTGTGCTTTTCTGAACCTTTTCTCGGTGTAGGAATACTCAAATTTACCATCTAGATTTTTTTCCCAGACATTCTGGATCTGCAGAGGAAAATCACTAACACTGTTCGTCACTGCTGCACACGCACTATTTCATCTGCACGGCAATGTTTCACAGATTCAGTGAAAAATTCTTACAGTTAACACAAGGGAAAACAGGCTCTTTTAAATACACGATGTGTTCAAAGCAAGAAAGCATTTCTAAGCAGAACCTATGTTTTCATTTATTTACTTTCCTTAGTGTTGACAGGTTATAGAGTGGCATAGCAGCTACGTGCAGGAACGAGGCCTGAATAGTTTTCAGATCGAGTGTCAGAAACACAGACAGGGTTCTGGCTGGTGCTGCTCAGTGAGACAGCAGTGAAAGGCCCAGTTTCACACTGTACAAAGGTTCTGCTCATCTCCCACTCAGCTATTATCTTTATTAGCCTTCGCAGACGTCTCCATCAGTTTACACTGGACGCCGCCTCTACACTTTCATGGCTGAGAGAGCGGCAGCTCTGTGTTTACAGGCCCACATCCCCTCTCTGTGTGTGTGTGTGAGTGTGTGTGTGTGTGTGTGTGTGTGTGTGTGTGTGTGTGTGTGTGTGTGTGTTTGCAACCCTGAGGAATAGAGAGGAACCCAACAGATTTCATAAATACATATATGAAACCTGTTGCGTTCCTTTCCATAAATGTATATACCTGTTGTTATATATATAACAAATTTAAAAAAAAATAAAATTAGATTTTTATTATTTTTGCAATTCTACTGAATACATTTTTTTTAGCAATTGTAAAATATTCAGTTTCTATTAGAGATACTAAATACTAACAGCTACTAATATTTTTAACATCAAGAAAGTTTTTTAGAAAAAGGTTTCAAATAGTAAATAAGATGCCAGAGGGCACTCAAAAAAGCCTAAAATAGAGCTTGTTCATCAAAAAATAAAAAAGTCTTGGGAGAGAATCCCCTCTGGACCCCCGACACAGATCCAGGCTAAACCCCCAGTGTCCTCAAATTCTGCGAATGCCCTGGTTAGTATAATTGAGAACACTAGTTATAGGACAGTGTGGATAAGCTGGGGTTAGTTTGAAATACAGGAGCTGAAACATGGTTACAGTCAGAATATGATGTGAAATAATTTGATGCAGAGTACTGAAATGCTTTGAACTTTAAGAACATTTTGACAAAGTAAATGTTTTTGAAGGAGAAAAAACTGGTTTGTTAGGTAGCGGAGTTATGAAGTAGTGTAAAAGACAAGCTGCAGTGGGTATGCAGTGCTTCCGTGGAGTTCCTTTCACCAGATTTTTTCACTGGTTTTGTTCCTGCTAAAATCTCTGATCCATCTAGCTAGAAACTTTTAGTCTGCCCTGTGTGCTTCAGAAGATTAAAAGCTGCCCTTCAGTGTGTTACAGTATGTCACAAACCTCACATCTTCTTCCACCAAATTGCTCTCTGCTGTGTTTTTACTCCAGTTATGATCACATATGTCAGTGTGATTTGATGCTGAAACTGTGAGTTTTTTCCACAAATGTAAAATACCTGAGCTTTGATTTGTTGACTTCCTGTCATGGTGCTGAGCAGCTGAAGTCTGTGTGGGCTTTGCTTCACCTTGGTCCATGAGTAGCTGCTGGGATTCTCTAGATACTGGTATACTTGGTGACCTCCTTAGAGGATCAGATAAGTAAAATAATGCTGAACTGTGTGGAGTTTGCTACATTGCATGATGGGATGCTATGGCTGTCCACAGTGAGCTAAACTGAGCCACCTTGATGCTGGAATATTCATAAAATTATTCTTGAGGACAAATGGCTGTACATTTACACATATTTTATGTTGCAAAAGCTTATAAATCATTATTGATTCATTACAGTTTAAATCCAATTAATGATTTTGAGTTTTGTTCATATCTAAATATGTGGGAATTTATTCAGTACACACTGACTCTTACTATTGAAATGACAGCATAACATGTAGACACCATACTGTAAACAGCATTATTACAAAACCTTGTCTTCAATGGTCTCAGCTGTATTTGGTTATTATTATTTTTACATTTTCTATTTGGAGTGTTTTACACTTTTCAGGTCATCTTTTAATCAATGCAATTCATGTAGGATTATTTAGTAAAATATATATGACTTGTAGTGGGAAATGGTATTTATACCATTGCTATTACTACCATTACTTTGATGTGCAATAATCCAGTGCAATAACTACATCCATGTATAATATTCTCTATTCAGATGTTGGTAATCTGTTGTTTTTATGAGGACACATGGTAGAAACAAGAACAAAAATGTACATTTTTATTTATACTTTAGTGTTTAGATATATTTACTATTA
>NW_024628122.1:0-2424 GCF_008729295.1 Plectropomus leopardus | reverse complement strand
TAATGGACTGGAATCTATTTTTCATTGAATTTTTTAAGTCTTAATTGTTTAATTTTTACATTTTTTTCTTGTGTTTGTGTTTACTTTTTCCTTTGTATCATTTTGTTTAAATAAAAAATAAACATTTTACATTTTTTTATCTTATTTTGTTTTGTGATTATTTCAGCAAATTTAACTGTTTCTCTTCTAGCTTTGTTTTACTTTAAAACACTGACTGCTGTGGAAAAGTGCTCCTACTCTTAAAAACTTTATTAATATTATTATTACTCCACATAATTACTTCACTGTCAACATCTGACAGTTTTTTGTTGTTGTTTTTGGTGAGAAATTGCTGTTGTTACTGTTACTGATGTTAACCGTGTGTCCACTGACCTGTAGACTCTCAGCATCACCGTGTCCTCGTCCAGCAGAGGACTCCCATTGTGGACGTATTTCACCTCGTCCTCCAGGAAGCTGCAGTCAAACACCTGCAGGGAACCAAACACCAGTAAAACCCTCACACACGTCCTGTTTGTTTACACCTGTCCGCGTACCGCAGGTGTGTGTGCTCACCTGCGGAGTCAGCCTCCCCGCCCTCTGAGTAACGGGCTCGTTCATCACCACCTCCACCTTACAGTCCGCGCCTGGACCCACGCTGATCCTCAGCTCCCTCTGTGTGACGAACACCGACCGACCCCTGGTGACCTCCACGCCCGAGTTCACCGCCACCAGACTGCCGCCGCAGACCGTCGCCGCCGCCAGCAGCAGCAGCACGCCGACAGCAGCCATGTGGGATCAGCAGTTTCCTCGTCGCTCAGGTTCAGCCGAAAAGTTTGGAAGCAAAGACTGACGTGTTTTCCATTCAGTCTGCCTCCACCCACATCCTCGTCTGCGGTCCGGTGTCTCAACCTGCAGGAGGGGTTAAATTAAATTCACTAAAAACAAAAATACAACTCAACTGCTACCAAACTGTCATTAACTCTTTCAAACCTGAGCAAACTGGCTTCAATTCCTCCAAAAACATTGCAAGGAGGCAATGAGGAACTTAAACCTGAAATTACAAGAATTTACTTCCTGCTTAATAAATAATTTCAATAATGTTAAATTTACTTTTGTTTTCTTTTTTCCTCCCTTTTTAAATTTTTTTCCCAACATTTCTTGTTGAGTTGCTCAATACCTTTTTTCCTATTTTTAACCCTATAAAAAAATATCCAAAAAATAAAATAAATTTTGACACACACAAAAAAGGAAATGTCATGGGGAAAAGTTAAAAAGAAAAAAAACAAAAAAGAGTAATAATAATAAAATTAGATATTTATTGTTTCACCTTTTACAAATTTTTTGCATTTTTGCAGGACATTTCTTGCCAAATTATTGTTTTTAGAAGAAATCAAACCAATCTGCTCACGTTTCAGAGGTTTAAATGCTTGTGAGAGGCGTCTAAATGCAGCACAGGAAAACTGATTTAGATCCTGGTTATAAAGGGTTAATAATTTCTTCCATATTTTTGGGTTATAGAGAGATAAAAATATTGTTTAAAAACCACCAAAAAAACTAAAAAGAAAGAAAAGAAATGCCCAAAAAACTGTAGGTCTAATTATAATAATTATGTATTTCAAATTATGTTGCAGACAGAATATTTTATTTTATTAATATCTTCTTCTTCTTTGCACTTAATGTTTGTTTCTGTCTTTTTTTATTTTTTTTAAACTTTTTTTTTGGTCTGGTTCTGGTTTATTTTTTGGGTAGTTTTCAGTAATTTCCTCCTAATTTTTGGGTCATTTCTTGTTAATGTGCTCATTGCCTTTTTCCGTGTTAATCAAACTAATTTGCTCAGGTTTCAAAGGGTTAAAATATCCGGTCTGTTTGTTTTGGATGGTTCAGCTCCCGCTAAAAACCTCCTGAACGATAAAAACTGAGGGATTTTTAACCGGGAGATGTTTCAGTTGGTTGCAACCCTCACCGCTAGACGACACTCAATCCCCCTAAATTTGAACAGCCTGGACCTTAAAGTGACAGTAAAAAGTAAACAAACAGCTGTGACCTTTGACCTCTTCACACATAAACTCCTCTAATGAATCTGACGATGTTCAAAATACTCACAAACTCCTGATCAGCTCCAAAATTTCTCCTGCGTCACCGCTGATTCCTCAAAAAATGCTAAAAACGATCAGCTGCTCCGCTCTAAATCCCTGCAGCTGCCCTGAAACTCCTCCAAATCCTCCAAAAAAACTCCCAGCATGCAGCTGGCCGGCCCCGCTCCCCCCTCCACCGCTCCACACTCCCAGCCGGAAAACGCTTTCACCCTCCATTTCACTTCAAAACCAAAGCTACACTGCAGGAAACAAGGGGTTAATCAGCGTGACCCTGCAGAGGTGCTGGAAAAGGCATGGGACAGGAGGAGCAGGGGGAGGAGGGGGAGCGGGGGCGGGGGGGGGCATCCTG
>NW_024628121.1:0-3051 GCF_008729295.1 Plectropomus leopardus | reverse complement strand
AACCCATTTGCTCAGGTCTCAAAGGGTTAAAACAATCCTATGTGTGCTAGTGTATAACAAACGTGAGGCAGGACATTCACCTAGAACTTGTAGGATGACTGCCATCTAGTGGATTTAAATATCAATCACAAATTTGTAATCATCAAAAATCATCTGACCAGTGACGCTGTACTCACCTAGACACTCCTGACGGTCCATGGCTGATCTCATAATCACCTGCTTCTCTATCCAAAACAAAATAATGCATGTTAGCCAACCAGTGAGTAGGATACAACCAAATAAAAAGACACAGAAACACATTTAAAAGAGAAAAGTCTATCACGTGAAGACAGCAATGTGTAACTTACTCTATCACCTTCTCGGGTGGAACATCTCTAACTGGCTGTGATGAAGAAGAGACAGATCAGAGAAAGAGTAAACACTTTTTGATTAAGCATTCGAACAGGCTGCTAGAGACAAAATTATACAAAAATTCAACTGTGACTTTCTAGGTTTACTGTCTACCTTGGTGGGTTGGTGAAACTCAAATGTCTTAGGAGTTTTCTGTGGCCCACATCCCCAAGAATTAGGGACTTGGTTGAGATTTTTGGGTTGTTGGTTGTTTGGGGCTGCTCCTAAATAAAATAAGAAAAATAAGATGCTGTTTTCTACAAATCAGGCAAGTTAAAAGGATTCTAAAAAATCAGTTTTTTGTTGTTTTTTGCTTCACAGCAAGACACAAATGTCACGTTAGGGGCATTCCATTAGAAATAAATCACTCTCTGATCTAATCCCTTCACACTGTAGCAACTCAATGTATTTACATGACTTTGAAGGTGACATGGTTGTTGGTGCCAGACGGGCTGGCCTGAGTATTTCAGCAACTGCTGATCTACTGGGATTTTCACACACAGCCATCTCAGAGGTCAGAGGAGAATAGCCAGACTGGTTGGAGCTGATAGAAAGGCAACAATAACTCAAATAACCACTCGTTACAACCGAGGTACGCAGAGCATCTCTGAAAGCACAATACATCGAACCTAGAAGCAGACGGGCCACAGCAGCAGAAGACCGCACCGGATGCCACTCCTGTCAGCTGAGAACAGAAAACTGAGGCCACAATTCGTACAGGCTCACCAAAATTGGACAATAGAAGATCGTTGGTCTGGTGAGTCTTGATTTCAGCAGTGAAAGCATGGGTCCATCCTGCCTTGTATCAACAGTTCAGGCTGCTGGTGGTGGTGGTGTAAGGGTGTGGGGGATATTTTCTTGGCACACTTTGGGCCACTTAGTACCAACTGAGCAAATGCCACAGCCTGTCTGAGTATTGTTGCTGACCATGTCCATCCCTTTATGACCAAAGCATACCCATCCCTTGATGGATACTTCCAGCAGGATAATGCACCAAGTCACAAAGCTCAAATCATCTCAAACTGGTTTCTTGAACATGACAGTTAGTTTAATGTACTCAAACGGTCTCCACAGTCACCAGTTCTCAATCCAATAGAGCACCTTTAGGATGTGGTGGAACAGAAGATTCACATCAGGGATGTGCAGCTGACAAATCTGCAACTGCACGATGCTATAATGTCAATATGGACCAAAAACTCGGGGGAAATTTTCCAGCACCTTGTTGAATCTATGCCTTTAAGAATTAAGGCAGTTCTGAGGGCAAAAGGGAGTCCAACCTGGTACTAGAAAGGTGTACTTAAAAAACTGGCTGGTGAGTGTACATGTTGGGGGAGTGCTAGAACTGGGTTAGATTATCTAAAATGACCAACCGTTAAGGAGAGCTCGGGGTTGGCCCATATTGGCCAACCACTCCACCTCACAACACAGATATCCACTTCAAAAATAAACATCAATATGGTTTTATGATCATTTAAAAGTTAACAAAACAAGTTTATCCACAGTTTCAATACTTTTGGTCCAAAACGAGAAAAATTCACACCCATGTTCAAATCGAAAGGGGTGAGGCCAGAAAGCGATTAACCTCTGATGGAACTCCCCCTTCAGCATCTGGGGCCTTATAAACAATAATCTCATCCAATGCGGAGTAGGCAGAGGAGTCGTTTACAACCAATATAACAAATATAACAGCATATACATTGATTCTTAAATTACCCGTTGGTCCAGAGTGTTTTGGCAGTTGTTTGGCCCAGGAGCCCTGGACTCTGGCACGCTGACGCTTATCAGACATCACATCACTCTGCGAGGTGAGAGGGGAAGAACAAGCTGTCATCAAATTCTTCCCAAAACACAATAAATACTGAAATAAATAATGAGAACACAAAATGTTATGTCTAATATGTCTATTTTATTTCATTTGTTAACAGGTTAAAAACAACACCAGGTTTAAAGGTGGCACATGTCTTTTAGCAGTAAAGTTATCATTGACGAGGACTCAAGTGACACAGACATTTAAGTAGAGCCATACGATTAACTGTACAGTCCTGAACTTTCTTCTTTTTTTTTTTTTTTAAGTGCGTGTCTTTGTGTCCTATGTGCCCTTTGGTGGTAATACTCTAGTTTTGTAGTGTTTTGTATAGCTTGGTCTATTGATTTGAATTACATCTGAACTACTTATTACATTTGCAATTTTCATCCCATTTGCACAATTCACTGCATAATAGAAAATAGCTCTTTTTCCATTTAACAGTAATTGTATTGCTTTTATTTAGTGCTGACTTACTTTTCTACTTTTTGTATTATTTTGTTTGTGTACTTGCATGTTTACAGCAGGAGTCTTTCAAACCCATCTAAGTCCTGTACATTTGGCAGAATTGACAATAAAGTTGACATGGACTTTGAAAGTTATAGTATATATGTTTAACTATGACTGGTTTATGATGGCTTTCGATAGGGTGGTTTTCATTTATGTTGTGCTCCACTACATGAGCTTTGATTAAGTTTGTCTGTCTGCTTTTTGTCTTAAAATTTTTGTTTGTTTTTTATTATTAACATCAATACCAAACAGCTACTAACAGAAAACACTTTTGGGCAAGATCTTGCACAATATACATCTTAAAATATAATTGAATTTGTGCTGTTCCGTTAAAAAAAAAAAAAAAA
>NW_024628120.1:0-2493 GCF_008729295.1 Plectropomus leopardus | reverse complement strand
GACGGACCTGGAGGCCATCCGGGTCCAGACGGACCTGGAGGCCTTTCAGGTCCAGACGGATCTGTAGGCCACATGGGTCCAGACGGACCTGGATGACCTGGAGGCAAATGGTAATTGGTAAATGGACTATACTTGTATAGCACTTTTCTAGTCAAAGTGCTTTAACACTACATGTCACGTTCACACATTCACACACTGGTGGGTGAGGGACCGTACAAGGTGCCACCTGCTACTCAGTAATCATTCTCAAACACACACACACACACACACACACACACACACACACACACACACACACACACACACACACACACACACACGCCACAGCATCGGGAGCATCTTGCCCAAGGATACCTCGACATGTTGCCCGGAGGATTGAACCACTGACACTGATCTACCTCTGAGCCATACACCTGCACCTCCGGGTCCACACGGACCTGGGATTAGAGTTCTGGCCTGGTTTACACACAATTACAGTTACTCTGTAATGAGCCTGACTCATTCTGTCACTGTTTTCCAGGGACAAAGACTTGAGGTTTTAACGCGTTAAATCCTTGTATACTCATTGTATACTTTTAAGCGTGTTTATCCTGGCCAACACTTCCTTTAAGAGGCTTTATCGACTGAGTCTTAAGGCTAGAGGGATGATGCTGGAATCTTATGAAACCAGAAGACCTGAGGACCCCACAGATATACAGATGATCTCCTGTATGATTTTAATATTTCTGCATACCGGAGTCCCCAAACAGTCTTAAATGTGAGCACACAGGTTCAGCGAATCAGACCGATGTCAGTGCGAAACCGCATCACTAAAGAATCTCCAGAGACCTGTGGATCAAACCATGGGTGGAGACAGACTGCAGACCGGTCAACATGGTGGAAGACTCGAGTCTCGATGTCGTCCTCAGGTTGGCACGCTGTAACCGTTCGTCTCTGACTGCCACGGGGAAAAATAGTTTCACACAAACACGACCACAGCAACTAAACTGGAACTGGAAAAAGTGACAATGCTGTCATCTGATTCCCTATCAAGAGTCTGGTGAGACTTCTTTCACCTCGTCGGTATGGGCTTCAAAACCGTTTGGAAATGCAAAACAATGAAACTATAAAAAGCAACAAAAAAAGTGATTAATCCTGACTAACTATTGAAATTTGCTGATCAATCGTGATTATAAATAATCGTTTGACAGCCCTCATTAAAAGCAAAATATTCGGACTTTGGTGACTGCTGAGGTCAAATCAATAGAGACGTAACTCTCAGGTCACATGTCTCTCACTTTACGTTCATTTACACATTTTTTCTCTGTTACTTTAAAACTGATTTACATACATCAGGTTCAGGTAACGAGGTAACGTCTCCTGCAGATTAATTTTGATGATCTCTAAACCAAAAACATGGAATCACATAAAACCTCTTCATAGAGATTTTTTCAACAATCAACAAAGAAGAAGCAGAAGACACAGAATCAGAGCGAGATGACGCTGATGATCGCTGTACCTGGCCAGGAGGGATGTTGGGGTGGTGGTCCAGGCCACCCGGGGTTCCCTGTTGGATCGCTGCCACCACCGGACATCGCTTCGAGAGTGTTTACAGCTGCAGACGGACAAACAAGTGAAGATCTGTTTTTTAAGAGGCAGATAACTTTTTATATGTAAACTGATCGATCGAGATTATATTTAAAATTTTGTTACAGAAAAAATAAATAATATATATCAAATAAATACATTTTGTATTTTATTTTCAGCAATTCTTCAGTCATGCTTTTGTTCGTTTTTGTTTATTGCTCTGTTTTGTGTGCATATTTTCAGGTCATTTTCTTAAAACTTTTTGACTAGTTTCTGGCTAATTTTTTTTCATCAAACCAACTTGCTCAGGTTTCGAAGGGTTAAAAGGGTGTTGCTAATGCTACATGAGACTTTACTGCGTGGCTGTGGTGGAGACGTTGCGTGATGTGACCGTGATGTAGTGAGTCACATGACTGTGGTGTATTACAACGTTAGCGTTTCACTGCTGCTGACTTTATTAGTGTATAAGTGGCGTTCGTTAGTGAAGATGATCCCGCTGGACAAAAAGTCTAAACCTTTTTTTTTTTTTTTCGCATAGCTGATTTCCTGCAATGACCCAAAATCCAACGAAAAAATCCTGGAGGCTTTTGACGAGGGAACCAGAAACGCGTCCTCCTGCAGCTCTCTATTCGCCATCAGATTATCAAATACAGCTTAGTTTGTAACTGATATTTAACGTTAAATGAACATGTTTTAGGGTGTGCTTGCAGAGCCCTGCTACCTGTTTATGCCTACAGATGATAATTCAATCAGAAAAGTTCATAAACTTTTAAAAACGCAGGAGAAGATCAATGAAAACAGCAACAACACTGAGCAGAAGAAGGAACCCTCACTGAACAAAAATCCACCAGAAAGCAGTGAATACAGAGAAGTACAACAGTCTAGTGAGTCCCTGAACGCAGCATGGTGTGTGTGTGTGTGTGTGTG
>NW_024628119.1:0-4473 GCF_008729295.1 Plectropomus leopardus | reverse complement strand
TGGGCAGGGCGGGGGGGAGGAGGACAGAAGGAAAATAAGATTGACGGCAAGAAAGAACAAAAACCAGACAAAAGGGTTGGACACGTCGTTGTTATAAAAAAAACCCAAACAGAGATTGATACAGAGAACAGCTCACAGGCGGACAACGGCGTTGTCAGTCGCTGTGGAAACAACAGCCGGAAAACGAGCACAGTGTCATGACAACCAAACCCCACCCCCACCGTCCCACCACCCTCGCCCCATCCACAGGACATCTGAGACAACCTGAATCACCTCCATCTCCTCCTCCTCCTCCTCGTCTCGCTCCTGACCGAATTAGTCATACCTGAATTCAAGCGCTCTCCTCTCCCAATTCAACAAATCAGAAATTTGCATGAGAGCGATTTGAAATAATTTGTCTGATTGTCCTCTTGTCTTTGTCAAACAGGACAGAGATGTGGTGGCGGGGTGAGGCCGATTTAAAAAAAAAATCTGCAGGGGCTTAGGAGGTGGGAATCAGAGGGAGAATAATTCAATCCACAGAAGAAGAGGAGGTGTGGTCGACCTCCTCCGTGACTGACGCTGATTTTAAGTAGCGCGGGGGGGGGGGGGGCGGGGGGGGGGGGGGGGGGCTTGTTATTGGCCGTCTGCGTTTTCGGGGGGCGATGCACGGTTGTGTTTGTCTGGCTGGTTAGGGGAGTGATTAGAGGAGATAATGTGAGAAGTGCTTCAACAACCCCCCGGACTAATAATATGCTAACAGACTCACCGAGCCACGTTAGCGCAGCCAGGCCTGAACTGATTATATACACACACACACACACACACACACACACACACACACACGCACACACACACACAAAGACACAAAGACACACACACACGTTCAGGTTCGGCTGGCTGACTTTGGCGACGGAGGAAAAAACTAATAGCCTGAGTCATCAGATAGACTCTGCCTGGCTGTGTGGATGGGATGAAAGGGCAGAGAGGAAAAAGAGAGGAGAGGATGGATAATGCAACAGACAGAGAGCGAGGGGACGGACAGACGCGGCGAGGAAATAGATGCGATCATTGTCCTCTTCCACCTCTATCAAAAGCCGGCTGTTGCTGTGATAGAACGAGGCTGAGAGTGACGGATGGTCAGTTTTTCTCCTGTTTACAGCTGCTACACAGATTTCAGACTGAGGCTTTTCCCTGAGACGAGAGGCTATGATTCACCACAAAATACACGCCAAACTGGAGACCTCCAAAATAAAGGGGTTCTGAAACCAAAACAGGGTTTTTAGGGGGCTCTGATGACTTTTATAGAATGAAAAAAAACAACAATATGACAAGTATTGCAGCAGCATTTTTTTTCTGACTTAACAGCTTTGCATTTTGCTTCATACTTACGCACCGCTGCACTTCTTTAAAATGCTGTATTTTACTTAATTTTACACATTTTATACCCTCTATTTTAGCCACATTTTTATTAATATTATCTCAATGGGTTTTATTTTCCATCTTATGTTATGCATTCTGTGCATTCAAATTTTATCCATATTTTAATCTTACTTTTACTAGTATCATCAGGTGGGTTTTATCCATGTGAAGATGCATTCTGCGTATTATGTCCTGATCTTATTTTATTTTTAAATGCAGATTTGATTATGTCTTTATGTCTATTCATGTGAAGCACTTGGTTCCTGTAATTTATTTGTTGTAAAGCATGCCGGGCTGCATTTCTTGTATGAAAGGTGCTATACAAATAAAGTCTATTATTATTATTACTTTAATGGTAAATACTTAAAAGCCTCTTTTTCACTGCACAAAAAACCCGTGAACACCTGCTAAAATCTGTCTTTTTAATGTAATAAAAAAGGTTATAATAAGCATTAACACTGCATCAAATGACTGCGGTGGTCATTTACTGGCTGCGGGTCCGATTGGCATTGATGGAAACAAAACTAACGGGCCAATTTTAGCCTTTTTTACTGGCAAGATGCAATGACACCATAGACATTTTTCTCTAGCTTTTTAAAAATTATTTTCTAAATGTTCTAATTTCCAATTTGTGAAACATTTCTCCCTGAATTGCCTTTTTCCTTTTTTTTTTAAAAAAAAAAGAAGTCACATCCATTTGTTCCCGGTTTAAAAGGTTTCAGTGACCAAGTTCAACATCAATCCAAACTAAAGTAAAATACTACAGAATTCAACCTCAGAAAGAGTTTTATTCTCAGCTGTATCGAGCTGCTTTTCAACTTGTATGAAACACATCTGACATCTTTTTTTCAACGCCTCTGTCCTTGCCAACTGGAAGTTATAGTTTACACGTCTTTCATATAAAACTGCCGTGCTGACTTCACGTTGGAGAGGTGAGAAGATAATAAAAAGAGACTGAAGGTCATCAGATTCTGCGGCTCTGACCCAGTAAACACTGTGAAGCGTCCTCTGCGGCGCTGCAGAGCGAGCCGGTAAAACTGTAGATAGGACATTCAGAAAAAGCGGGTCATTTTTTCAACTGATTCAGGGGACTGTCTATTTCCGACGGGCCACAATCTGTCATTTAACCGCTTCCTCACCAGCAGGTTGCCCCATCCTCTGCAGAGAGGCGCTACCCAAGAACTGGATCAGTTCTGGAGGGGGCTTCCATGTGGGTTAGCCCTCCAGACCGGACCTGAGAGGCTCTATTTATAAAACCGGTCAGCTGCAACATCATTGGTTGTCACCTAATGGAAATTTTGTCTCCAACTGGCTTTTTCTCACCAAAAAAAGATCTCTATCTTTAGCAGTTTTCTGTATAAACTCACTCTGACAAAAGTAAATATAACTAATAATATTGATTTAGGTTTATTTCAATTTTAGTTGTATTTACTTGATTCTGTGAAGTTATTTCAACTTAAAAATGACAAGTGATATAACCTTGTAAATGACTAGTTTGCAACCTGCAGAATACAAATATATAGCACAATAAACTTGGTTTACTGAAGTTGCCAAAACTTAGAAACATTAATTTAATTTAACTTGTCATTAAGTTGCAACAAATTCACAAAATGAAGTAAATATAACTTAATTTTAAGTAAACTTAAACATTACATATAAAGTAAACATAAATTAAGATGAATAGTAAGTTTACTTTTCAAGTCAGTCAGTTTCCAAGATTTTTTTTGAGTAAAATCAGCTTGTTGGATTTTAGAGTACTGAATTCATAAACTGTTTAGTTAAGTCAGACTTGGTTTGATTAAGTTTTTATCATTCAGAAAAAAAGTTATTGACTTGTTTTTCTTTAAGTTGACTTCACAAAATTTTAAGTTCACCTTATAAACTTATACAAAGTAAACATGAAGGAAAAACATAAATTTACTCACTTTTTCAAGGTTGTTTGTTTGTTAGACTTTTAAAGTAAAATAAAAGTAAGATCAACCATATTTTACAGTGTGGCGTGATCCTGTGAAGCCTCTAAATAAAGAATTCCTCCTCCTCTGAACATTGATTCATTAATGTCAAAGCTGTTAATGAAAAAAAAAACTAAAAGCGATGCACTCTGGCTGGCTGTCTTCTGTTTTTCATGAGAGATGGGACGTGGCTCGAGCGCTAAAAATACCTCACGGGCCGCATTCTGTCGTCAGCGGAGAACCAAACAGTCCTTTAATGAAAGTAGGGTAGCTCCCCAGGCCCAGCCATCCACTGGTGGTGTGATCCATATTTTATTAATAGTGGGACGGCGCAGCTCTCCTCTGATTGATACCGCGTGTTAACAGGAGCTCGGCAGCTAGGTGGGACGAAACTCTTCTGGGATTTTCACAGAAATCCTTAAAGACCTATTTATTTCCCAACCTGGTTCGGGGTGTTTATTTACTCGCCAGACCTGAACCGGACTCGCGGCATTCCCTCTTTGACTCGCCGCTAAAGTGGTTTATATCGGCTCTACAGAAACGAGGAATTGGCCATCGCATCTGAAATATTCATGAGGACAAAAGAGAGGAGCTGAAAAGGGATGGAAGATGGAAAAGGGGAAACGGGGAAGCGAGGGAAGGAGGCTGATGTGGGATGTCTGGGAAAAAGAGGACAAATTGATGCTAGAGAGGATTCTAGGACACACTGTAAAAAATGTCTGTGAAATTAACAGCAGAGTGCTGTAAAATCATGACGTCATAAAACTGTAAATATGAAAACAATGAAAGTGTCCAATTTAAAGTATTGAAGTAAAGCACTGAACCAAAAAAACTGCTCATTTTAAAGAATTACAATTTACAGAATATAGTAGTTTTTTTTTTACAGAAAGCAAGCATATTAAGTTTTGCAAATGTATGCTTTACGGATAAATATGCAGTCTACAAATGGATTTTAAAAAAAGTGCTCCTTAAACTTGAACTTTCATATTGATGTTCACGCTTCAAAAATGAATAATAAAATGTTTTTGGCATAAATATTTGGACAATTACAATAATAATAATTAAAAGAATTACATGCCCAAAACAGCAATTTGTAATTTAAAGAAAAATAATATTATTT
>NW_024628118.1:0-2281 GCF_008729295.1 Plectropomus leopardus | reverse complement strand
GTAAACATTCACACATTGGAATGTAAACATTCACACACTGGCATGGAAACATTCACGCACTGACACATAAACATTGATACGTTGACATGTAAACATTCACACATAAAAAGCATGTTGTGTGTTGATACCCTGACAGGCGTGTGAAGCTGCTCATGTATGATCTGCTTTTTGTCAGATTTCCAGCTCGTTTGAGACGGAGGCCATCACCAGGCAGAAGCTGGTCAAAGGTCACGCCTACTCCATCACTGCAGCACGGCAGGTGAGGCATGATGGGAAATGACAGCGTGTCTTACAGGAAGCTTGCTGTCTGAGGCGTGAACACTTTGAAAACCTTTTCTTGTGCTGCGTTCAGGTGCTTTTCGCCGGTATTAACCAGTTGAGTTCTGAGCACAGTGGTTTAATTTCTGTCAAGAAAAGAAAAAGAAATTAATTCTGGTAAGAAATGTTCCCAAAACTGCAAAACATTTGTAGGTTTAGAAAATTATTTTTAAAAAAGCTGCTTGTCAAAACTATTTATAATGATCATATTTATTTACAAAAAATTATGTTACAAAATCATATTATATTTGAACACATTTTCCAGATCTTTTATTTTTTCATATCTTATTTATCTTTTTTCATTTTTCATATTTTTCCCCTTTTTTAAACACATTTTCAGGTCATTTTCTTCTTCTTTTTACTAATTTATTTGAATTTTTGGATAGTTTCTTCTGTTGCTCGGTGTCCTCGTGTTTTTGTTCAGGTTTCAGAGGGTTTTCACCCGAGTCAGCGGCTCTTCCTCTCGGGGTCACAACAGACTGACCGTTGAACGTTGTGCGTATGAAAACATAAAACCGGAGGTCATTGGCTGTTTTCGGTGCTGCTGTGAATTCTGGGTGATGCGTCTGCAGCTGGACGAACTCAGACTCGGACTCGGAATCGGACTCGGACGTGGACTCAGACTCGGACAGTCTGGATCACGGGAGTTTTTGGAGGATCCGGCCGCAGACGCTCAGCTCTTCATGACCTTCCATCAGCTGCAGAGCTCGTTTGCGTCACGGCCAACAAACACAACAGTAACCAGCAGACACAGCTGGCGTCACAGCGGGACACGCCCACAGCTCGCTGACATCACCCAGCAATTTGTGGATGTCAATACTCGATGTGAGTCCCCCCGAATCTTAATGCTCTGAATCATAAAGCTCCAAATCACGTAGGGACTCACGCTGAGTGGGGACTCTCATCGTGTATTAACGGTCGTTTGAAGCCCTGAGTTCTGCATTTCAGGCATCGCCAACTTTTGCAGGCAGCGGTGACCATATTTGGACAAGAGGGAGCTAATGCTAGTGGCTATGGTGAGTGATGGTTAAGTGTGATTATGCTAATACAAAGTTTTGCTGGTGGATTTCCATCATCCTCCGTGACCGAAACATGAAACCAGAATCTGAGTAATTTTCAGCAAACAGGTGAGCGCCAGCACCGGAAACACCGTCAAAACATAGGCTGAAAACGTGTTAAATGAGGTCACCGTGACCTCAACCTATGACCTTTAAGAGCAGATACTAATCAGTTCAGTCTGAGCCTGGGGAAACTCTCTGAAGCTGTTCAGCATCAGGAGCACTTTGGGGTCTAATCAGCTGATCACTGAGTCGTTTGTCCCTTGTGTGGTTGAGAGACGGCATTCACAGACCGTGCTGGACGGACAGATCTCAGACATCACTGGCGCAGAGACGTAAAGTCGTCTTGAGTGTGTGAACGCTGCAGAGAGCCGAGGGCTGAGAACGCGCAGACCTCTTCGGTCTGAACTCGGGGCTCTGCGGGGGCTGAGTGTCAGAGCCTCTGCAGGTTTGGACTCAGGTTTAGAAGGTCCCCCCCTTGACCTGAGCTCAGACTTGGCCTGGCCCCGCCCCGGCTTCACCCCTGACCCTGTCACTGTCCTGCAGGTCCATCACCAGGGCTCTGCGGTGGAGCTGCTGAGGATCAGGAACCCCTGGGGTCAGGTGGAGTGGACCGGAGCCTGGAGCGACGGGTGAGTCTCCAGTCTCCAGTCTGGGTCCCGAGTGAGGCGTTCAGGGACCCTCTGATGTTTGTGTTTATCAGTTCTAAGGAATGGTCCGCAGTGGAGCCGGAGGAGAAGCAGCAGCTGGATCACGCTGCCGAGGACGGCGAGTTCTGGTGGGTCAGACACAAACACCGTCAGCAGCTGCAGAGAGCAGCGTCTCTGAGTTAGCTTTAAAAGCGCTTTATAAATGAAATGTTTATGGATATTTAGATTATATTATGTGTATATTATTATTACTAC
>NW_024628117.1:0-4185 GCF_008729295.1 Plectropomus leopardus | reverse complement strand
TGTGTGTGTGTGTGTGTGTATATATTACTGTCAGAGCAACGTCACGTGAAAAAAACCTCACGCCTGTTACAGCGCCGTGACGTCATTTAAAAATATGAATAACCTGGATTTACTTCTTTAGAAATCACAGAAATAAGGCAACGAGCAACTTTCTAAAAAATAAAAAATAAAAAAATTAAAAAGGAAATGACCGTAAAATTGCTGAAATAAGATAATAATTACATATGAATAATAAAATATAAAGAAAAGAAAGCCACATTTTTTTCTTTAATTGCCTCAAAGTTTTGGCACATTTCTATGTATTTTAATTTTTTTGTTTTGTTTTTTACTTTTTTTTCCACAAATTTGCAGGGAATTTTCTTCTAAGTTTTACTAATTTCTTGCTATTTTTTGACTCCTTAAGTTGCTCGTCGCCTTCTCTCCATATTTTTTAAAAGAAATCAACTCAATCTGCTCTGATTTCAAAGGGTTAAATATCAAACCGGTTTAAAACTTTTAACAGCTCAAACCTGTAGTGTAGTTTTTATCGACATTTTCTGCCATTCAGAAAAGCTTAATGTGCGATATAAATGAACTAAATTTGGGATTTAGTGAATCCATCAGAAAAACGGAATCAAAAGGGTTTGATCTCATGAAAAAGTGAAGCTGTTCTCCGTCTGACAGAGTTCACTTTGACGCGTCGGCGTTCAGTCGCGCTTCGGTCTGTCCAGCTCCACGTTTGAAGTTTAATTATCTTTTTTCCTCGTTTGTGTTCAGAAAGGGATTTAACGTGTAGCTGCTGCAGTGCGACTTTTGTCTCGTTGTTTTAGTCACTTTACGGATGTTTCAAAGGTCAGTTTGCTGTTTAGTTTTTTTGTCGTTTTTGGGTGAAAGCAGGTTAAATATTTTTGTTTTTATGGATACGGACTGAAGCGGACCAGCAGAGTCCAGCCCTGAAGCAGAACTCAGCTGCTGTTACGTCACGTTTTCACTGACTGATGGTTTTTTTTGTGGAAATATTACGTTTTTAAAGTGTGAAAAACTTGTCTGCATCATTTCAAAACGGCGAAGGAGCGAGAAGACGTTTTTTATTCTGCTTCAGGGTGGATTTATATTTCATTCCAGACTGTTACTAATGTGATGCTACTGCTCAATAAAACCTCTAATTACTCACCGACGACTGTCTGCTGTTTCAGAGTTCAGCCTCTGCAGATCAGACGCTCCGTTACTGACCGAAACCTGCGGGCGGTGCTGCGAAGAAGCACCTGCTGCCACCAAAATCCAAATCTCTGACTCCCTCCAACAATGCTCCTGACACATGTATTTAAAAAAACATGCAAGTATGCAAGCCGTTAAACAAGTGCAAAAGTTAAGATATAACATTTAGAGAAATAGTAGAGAAAATCATATATTTGTGGTAGGAAATACTTGTAAATTAAATGAACTGTAATATAAATAGAAATGTAGTGAATTTACACACATAATAAGAAGCAATTACTTTTAGGAATTCATGGCTGTTTTTAAAGCAACTTTTTAGGCAGCAAACCTGGATGTTTTACAGTGACCTGTCCTCGTTTTTCCAGCAGGATTTCTGGCTCCAAATGTTGGTGTTTTTTAGTGACCTGTCGCTGTTTTTGCAGAAGCTTTTCCTGCTCCTAACACGAGTGTTTTTAGCGAGCTGCGATAGCCCACTTCAGCGCGGACATGTCCGACAGCGCGCGGACATGTCCGACATCTCGCTCCATTTTATTAACTGTCTGTCCTGCGCGCTTTTACAACTTAACACCTGTCATTGCGCGCAACCAATAGACGGAGGTGGTTATTAACAGCGCCCACACCACTGATTCATCACATGTACCTGTAAGTCAGGTATCACCAACTGGCGGACCGCGGTCCGGATCTGGACCAAAACTCCGTCCTATCCGGACCATGAGATTATTTTTTCAGGAGTAGTGCTGCATAATTAATCGAAAAATTATTGAAACCGACATTCAGAACCTTTAACCGATCATTACACCTCACCTACTTGTGTTTTAGGTCTCATACTGAGCAAAATATACAATGAAAAGGTAATAATGTCAACAGTTCCTCTCCAGACTCCATCAGGCCGGTTAATAGGACCAGTCTGTGCTCAGCCAGACTGGAGCTGAGGTCCGACCAGTCTAACCAGTCTGACCAGAGGTGGTCTGCAGGGAGCTCAGCTGTGGGGCTCCTTCGGTCCTCCAGGGGGCGCTCTATGGAGAAGTGGAGGCTCCAAAGTGGACCAGAGTTCCAGTGAAGGCCGCGAGTCTGCTCTGCTGGAAATCCCTGTTTTATAGCTATTTTCCCCAAATTCAGCAGCAGCTCCAAAAAAGCAGCTGTTAAGAATGAGGTACAACCCTTCTGTTGACATTTGTGTACAGAACACCCTGTATATATTACCCTTTAATACTAATTAATTTCATGTATTGGCTGTATGCAGAATTTAAGAGTACATTTTAAAAACACTAAAACAACTTACCACAGAGGTAAACCTTAAAATTAGGCATTTTTTAAATGAAATTTGGCCAACGAGACTGAAAAATCCCTTATTAACATTCATTTTGTCCCCATATTTAGCAGCAAACTTTAAAAACGACATGCTGAGTGATTGCATTAGTTCTTTTAATAATAATAAAAGCTGAATCAGATTTTTGTTTGTACACTTTTCTCATCTCAGGTGAGAAAAAGTGAGCTGATTTAAAAATAAAGAAAAGCAGAATTGGCCGTTAAAATGGATAATACACGCTGTCATTTTAATAAAGCTCTCAGACTGCTGACAAATATTACAAAATACATCTGTAGAGACAGATCCATCAACAAAACCTCCTCCTCTGGAGACAGAAGTCTGTCACGTGTCTCAGTCTGACGGTCAAACGTCCCACGCTCAGTCTTGTCCTTTCTTTCTCTTCTTCTTCTTCTTCTTGCTGTTTTTCTCCTCTTCCTCTTCCTCCTCGTCTGTTGTTTTTCTCTTCGGCCTCTCCTCCACCTGCTCCATGCTCTGCCACACCTCGTCTTCCTCTCCCTCCTCTTCCTCCTTCACCTCCTGGGACGCCGCCGCCCCCGCCGCGTCCTCCAGGTCCCCGCTGGAGAGCAGCAGGCAGTTGAGGCGGGACTTGAGGTAGACCTTGTGCTGCAGTTTGCGGTCCTCCAGGCTGTGGATGCGGAGGAAGCGGTCCAGGCCGCAGGACGCCACCACGGGCTGGGAGGGGTGACACTGCAGCCCCCGCACGCCGCCCGCCAGCCCCTTCAGGCAGCCGCGGACCAAACCTTTCCTCAGGTCCAGCAGGGCGATCTGGCCGTGCGTGTTCCCCACCACCACCGTGCTCCCGGCGGCGGTCAGGGACAGAGCGGTGAGCGGGTACTCGCCGTACTCGGCCTCCAGGACGGGACGCCGCTGAGGGGAGGAGGGATCGAACACGTGGACCTGGCGGAGGGAGAGGACAGCCATAAAGAAAATTATTTATAAAAAAAAGAGCAAGGAAAAAAGGTTTATTTATAGTCACATATTTAAAATCATGTTTCAAAATTATTTTGAATTTTTAAGCGATTTTTCCAGATCATTTCCATGTTTTTTGTGTTTTTAAAAAAAATGTATTTATTACTTTAAAAAAAAAAACAACTAAAAAAACACTTAAGTTTTAGGTTAAAACTTTTTAGGTAGATTTCTTTCAGATAATTTCCATGTTTTTTTTCTTAAATTTAACAGTGCTAACTTATTTTCAGGCAGTATTCTTGTACTTTTAGCTAATTTATTAAAAAAAAAAGAAAAGTATATGTTGAAAATTATTTATTTAAAAAAAGGCTAAGGAAAAATGCATAGGGGAAAGTAAAAAGGCCCGTCAGTGTCAGGATGACACATAATATAAGATAAGTACAGAGAAGTGAAATATAAAACTGATCAATTTTGAATATTGTTTGGCCTCTGAGACTTCAGGATGTCTGCTTTACAGCTATTTTTCTCCCACATTTCACTCAGATGGTGAGGCGACTTTTTTGTTAATGGAATATCACTTTCATTTTAACGCGTTTGCTTTATGCCGAATCGGAAAGTACAATAACTCAACGTAATTTAAGGAAAAATACATTTTTCTTTGTGGTGCAGATTTGGCCACAGAGAAGTAAACTTTCAAATAGGCATTTTTTGAATGGAGTTTGGTCGAAAGGACTGGTAGAGTCCTGTTTTAC
>NW_024628116.1:0-2544 GCF_008729295.1 Plectropomus leopardus | reverse complement strand
AAGGTAATTTGTCGGATTTTCAGACATTTCTAGAATTTTAGGACGTTTCTATGATTTAAGGATGTTTCTCGGATTTTAGGACAGTTTTAGGATTTTAGGACGTTTTTGATGTTCAGTAATAAACAGAAGATTCCGTGTTCATGAAGGAGCTAAAACGGGTGCTGAGCTGCTCTTTAAAGACGCCTCCTCTGACGCTTATTGATAGATAAAAAATAACTGCTGCTTACAGCTTTAATATTGAGCAAATCTGAGCAAAATATGCTTTTTTCCATTCATATTTTCTACTTTTAAACATGTTGGTGAGCTTAAAAATACTTTGCCGGAGACCCAGCTGCTGCCAGAGGTGGAGTGAGAAAAGAGATAAAACCAGAGGAGGAAGAAAAGAGTGTAGGAGGAGGTGAAGAGAAGAGAGCGCAGAGTGCATGTATAGGAAGAGGTGGAGGGAGACGAGTGTGTAGGAGCCAAAGAAAAGAAGAAGAAAGATCAACAGTGAGGAGAAGAGGAGTGTAGGAGGAGAGACAGAAAGGAAACCGACGGAGAGGAAACTGAGAAAGAGAGTTTTTAAATGAACAGAGAGAGCAAACGGGCCGGATGATGGAAAATAAGAATCGCAGAGGCAGACGGAGCTGCAGGCCGGAGCTGCGACGGCGGCTTCGCTTCATGTCGGCGAGGAGAAACGCGGCCGCTGCCAGCTCCAGGAAGAAAGGAAGAGGAAACAAAAAAAACAACAGTGTCATGTTTTGCTGCATCACTGGATCGGCCTCGAGGACTCCGGGCCAACTTCTGACGGGGGGAGTCATATGCCGCTTGGCTGCGTCCCATTTTGTCGGGCTCAGCTCGCCTCCACGCATCCTTGTAATTACTTGTACAGTATTTGTGTACAGGGGATTGTTGGGAGCACGGCGGCGCTCCGTAATTATGTAGAAAATAATAAAACTGCAGCCGTGACAACACTGATTTGAAAATTGCAAGAAGCGGCAAATTTTTCTTTTGAGAGGCAGGTGAGATCTTCAACCGCAAAACAAACAAACCTTTATTGTTCCTCCGCCGGCGTGTTTGTTTCAGAGGCGGCACTAATAATTCAGATCAGGGATTCTCAACCTGCTCTGCTTTTAGGGGACACTTTTACAAACGACAGGAGGCCGAGGGCCAGTCACAGCAGACCCATACGTGTTTCTACGATTTCAGGACATTTATAGGATTTTAAGACGTTTCTTGGGATTTTAGTACATTTCCAGGATTTTAGGACAGTTGTGGGATTACAGGAATTCTCTAGGATTTTAGGATATTTCTAGTATTTGAGGACATTTCAAGCATAATTGGAAGTTTTGAGGATTTTTGTATGATTCTGAGATTTTAGTAAGCTTCTAGGATTTTAGGACATTTTTCAGATTTTAGGACTTTTGTAGGACTTGTCTAGGATTTTAAGATTTTTCTCAGATTTTTTTTACTTTAGGACATTAGGGTTTTAGTTAGGACCACTGTTCAGGGGTGCAGGGGATACTCCGCTGCCACTTTTTTTATAATCTAGCTCTAAAAGTACAAAAACAATTCCTAGTTGATGATTTTATTTTTACTGGGAATCAGAAAATGGCTGGGGGGCCAACCGGCACCCTCCTGGGAGCCAGATTTGGCTCATGGGCCTAAAGTTGTGTGTCATTGTTTTAGAGATGTGACATTCAGGACCTTTTCTCTTCCTCCAAATCCTTCCAAACCAAATCCAGACCAGGGTGGGACACCAAAACTCCCACTGAAAGTGACACCAAAGTAACTGGAGTGGAGCGGCCGGGTGAGGCAGGGTTCACTGCAGCTTTTACTGACACCGACGAGGAAAAACATATCAGATTTTCTCCTCCATCAAGGGCAAAGCAGCCCATCAGTCTAACCACAAACTGTATCCATCCATCTCTCCGACTGCACTGCCGGCAATTCAGTATACACGTCGCAGCGAACAAGGACATACCGGAGAGAAAAGGGTGTCGAGGAAGCCATAAAAACAACTCGAGAAAGAAGGTAATGAGGAGATATCTTGGGAAATGAGATGACAAATTGGGAGGACGAGTGGAAGATCGGAAGGCGCCAAGTGTGCTAATAGGAGGGGTTAAAGACGTTTTACTGGAACAAGGGCAAACTGGAGGGGACGAGGGCTCACGGGGAGGGAGACGGCGAACATTTCGGCACAGAAAAGAACCCACTGAAATGAAATTCCACCCGGCACTCGTCTCATGGTCACCAGGGGATCCGAATCAGGGAGGCTCATAACTCATCCTGCAACCAGACGCTCACAAATTTTAGAGATGCACTTTTTCCTCTCCAACAATACCAGTGCTCTACTTTCCCCCTGAAATCTGATATCTGTGAACTTCGAAACATCGTTCCCCAAACACCTGAAATGATTGGCTTGAATTTTTTCAAAAACTTGGAAAGAAGGCAATGACAAATTCCTTTAAAAAAGTGAACTTTTAACCAACTATTAATAATTACGTCAATTGGTAACACATGAATTAAGTTTTCTCAGCTCCATTTCCTCTATAACTTGATTTG
>NW_024628115.1:0-5518 GCF_008729295.1 Plectropomus leopardus | reverse complement strand
TATGTATATTTTTATATACTATTTTATTTTTATTTATTTTTTATTTCATATTTTTATATTTAATGTAAGTCACTCCACATGGACAGCAGTTAACATTACAGTTTTTTTCCAATTGCTAAAACACAATTTTGCAAACCAGGCTGATTTTATCAAAATACTTAACACAATTCACAAAATCACACACAACCTCACAATATCTTCCCTTGCCAGACATTGAGGGAAGAAGTGTGCCTTATCCATCCCTGAATCGTACCCACATCAATTTCATCACATGCCTCTTCCATAGCCTGCACAAGAGGCATGCACACAAAGGGCTGCTGGTCATATACCTTCCACCGCCATGCCGAAAAGAACTCTTCTATGGGGTTCAGAAATGGTGAGTATGGTGGGAGGTATTGCACGAGAAATGGTGGGTGGTCAGCAAACCAGTTTTGGACCGGGGCTGCACGATGAAAGCTCATGCGTATTGGATTTGGCAGCGCACATTGTGATGTTCCCACCACATTGGCCAGGAACATCTATAATGGCTCTGTGGCCAATGACGTTTCTTCCCCTTCTTCTGGTCTTTGCTAGGTTGAACCCACCCAAAGAACAAAAATCAGTCAATATGGTGTTATCCAGTACACTGGGAAACAATGTTGCATGTAGTGTACTGCAGTCAACATATGCTCGTCTGAGCTCTTTGTTTCTTTGAGAGGTTCTCTTAAAAGGCACCTTATAAAGTTGTTTCATTCTGATTTGGTTTCGTTTGAGAATGCGAGCCAATGTGGACAGACTGACTCGTTGAATGTTGTTGAATATGGTGTTGTCTTAGATGATGTAGCTTTGAATTTCTCGTAATCTGATATCATTATTTTCCAAAACCAAGTTTACAATGGCAGCTTCCTGTACCCCGGTGAACATTTGACCCCTTCCTCCACCATGGTTGCATCTCTCAGTCCCAAAAAAAAAAAAAAAAAAATAAGGCTTAGACAATGCAGCCTTAAGATTTTTCCCCCACAGTAGAGTAAATTGTACAGGAAACTTGTACAGTTAGTATATGACATCAGCCATTCATGAAGTAAACAGGTGTCACCCAGCTGATACACTATGACATGGGGGGTACTACATAGTGTGAAAGAAATTTTGGTTACATACCTGTACTCCAGTCCATATGTCCGGATGACAGAGGTAACAGTAAAACGGCTCAAGTTGGGCTGCACTGTCTGTCCAGCCCCTCACATTGTCAGCCCGTGGTTGATGACATGATCAACTAAGGTTGCTCTGATTTCATTTGAAAACTCCTCTACCAGATCTACCCCTACCTCTCACTCTTCCTCCCCCTCTCATTCTCACCCTCCCTCTTCCTCTCTCTGCAATGTCTTCCATTGTTGTTGTAAAAAAAAAAAAAGGTGCTCACCTGTGGTCTTTTTATTGTGCTTACTTCCTGATTGAAGTGGTAACAATTCACCATTGAGGTGTTTGGCCAGGTGGCACATATATTGGCCAATTAGCTCATGTAGTGTAACTTTGAATGGCAGTGTTTCGAAACGGCAAACATGTGACTTTATGTCAGATTGTTGTGTCTTATGCAGAGAACCGTGTTCAGCGCATTTAAAAAGTGCCATTTTGAATTGCAAAATGTGTGTAAAGCAAAAAATGTGTTTAGAGTTTTGGAGACTTGAGAAGAGGTTTTGCTCTGTGTGTTAGTTTAAATAATTGTGCTATGCATGTCAATTTAGTGTGTTAGCAATTGGAAAAAACTGTAATATCATATTATACTTTCATGTGATCAAAAATTGTTATTTATGTTTTAGTATACTCGCCTGGCATGATTCATAGTTAAAAGTTTGCTGGCTTGCTACAGCTAATAGAATAGAATTTCCCACTCATAATAATAACTTTGAAGGGCCATTCATGTGCATGTAACTCGTGAATACAATATTTCCGAGAAGCTGTTGGTGTTCGAGTTGCATTGTGGGTAATATAGGCACTAGGATTTGTCAAAGAAGAAGAATGAGTGGAATAAAAAAGTTGTTATTTCTGACTTTGCTGCATCAATTTTGATCTTTTTTTTTCTTCAAACTGTCCATCATGAGTTTGAAAGTGGTTTTGGAGTGTGGTGCTAAAGCTGCACAGCCTACTCTTTAAAAGATAATCAGTAGGAACATGCTCAACAATGTCAGACCAGTTATTTTGTATTACTAGGCTCAGCCAGTCAAAGGGCGTCTTATTCCTCTCATCAGAGGACAGAACATCTGAAGCCTGGACCAGTCACGTTGCACCACAGACGTCCACACTGAAGCCCACACTCTCCCTCCATGACTCTCACCAGCTAAATGTTACACTTCCATATCGATGAGTATGTGGGCAGCTGGTGAGCTGGCAGCATGCAGACGCTCCTCACAGCGTCAGGATGGAGAGAATGAGAGCTGTGTCAATGTATTTTATCAGTGTGGAGACTTTGGCTTTTGACATGGAAGGTAAATGTCTCTGGGAAGCGTTCTGGCTCTGAGTAACATTACCTCAACCTGACATTGACGCACTCTCAGACACATCCACCTGCCTCTCCTCACCACCCAGTCTCCGATTCCCTCTGCTCCCTCACCCCACCTCCTCCTCCCCGGTGCCTATTTCTGTTGTCTTATGTGGAGTCATTGACAGAAGTGTGGTAGCTCGACACCCCTCCATCCAATCTCCTCCATCCTCCTCCCATCTCACCCTGCTGTTACAGTTGCTGTGGCTCCCTGCCCCTGCAACACCCCCGCTAAGCTCACGCGGTTAGTACAGTCTGCCTGAGCTCTCTCCTTATAAGGGCAAAATACACTGACAGAGGCAGAGCGAGGGGGCTGTACCAGCACAGGCAGGCAGGTTGGGGGACAGTGGCTCCAGCAGGAGTGACGGATGATGGAGAGGCAGAGGAGCAGAGACTAGGAAACAGAAAATGGGAAGAGGAGGAGGGATGAAGGTGGCCAAGGAGAAACAGTGATGGGGATTGTGAGATAAGAATTTAGGTTCAAGTAAAGCTTTGGAGCTTTGCAAAGAAAATAGCAACATTTTTATCTGAAGAGTAGAACATATTTTGTGGCATCAATTTTCAATGTCATGCAAAAGATTTCAAGATCTAGTTTTCCCTGAATTGTTCTAAAATCATACAGACGACTTAAAATCCCAGAAATGTCCTAAAATCATAGCAACATGTATGAGGCTGCTGAAACTGGCCCGTGGCCTCCTGTCATTTTGGAAAAATTGGCCCCTAGGAAAGAAAGTCAAATATCTCTGGTTTAGACTGTCCACTGGTTAAATTCATTAGAAACTACTGATATTTAGTCTCTGGATATTAAATATTTGTACATGTCTAAATGGGGTTTTTTTTTGCAAAGACATGGAAGTCGTTTGTGGGACCCATCCACCACCCTTCCCGACTGCCCACCCTTGCGCTCCTTATTTCAAGACTTGCTAGTAGTGTTTGAAACTGACGCTTTCCTGCTGTGTTTCATGTGAAAGGTGCCTTTTGGTGTCACAAACTTATTCCAAAAGCAATGAGCAACACTATGTTACGAGTTAAGAATGAAAATGGGCTGATACATCCAAGTTTCATTCATAGCACTACAGCTAACATAATCGTGTTTCTCATAAACAGAATATGCTGTTTACATGCTCAAACACATAAACAGAATACTCCAGAAACCCGATCATAAATGGGTTGTTCATGTCCATGTAAATGCACTCAGTGCTACATCTCTGATTAACCTTCAATTTACCAGATTTAGATGCCGTACACCGCTGGTATGTGGCATATGATGTTGGCTATGGCTATTAATCCACCAGGTAATCCAAAACCATTTTAATGTAAAACACAGCAGGTTTTTGCCCCAGAACTGTCATTCTATATATTTAGCCTTTTTCTCATTGCATGTGATATAACGCCAATCTGCTGAAAAGCTTCCACCCACTGAGAGATGTTTGTTTCCCCTAAAGGTCATATCAGCATGTCACAGTGTCTGAATCGAAAAAAATGTATTGGCCTGTCAGCTGTAAGCTCAGAAAGTATCTGCATCTATACTGACAGTAGCATCAGAACTGATAACATGACTGTTGTCAGCATCATCATCATTATTTAGTAATCATCATCCTATTCCTTTTTGTCATCACAGGGATCACATGGCCTGATTGTCATCTTAATCACATCAATATATTCCAGCATGCTTTGCTGCGGTGGGATCACGTCTCATTTTACAGTCAGTTCAGGTTCAGCGCTTTTTTACTTACCATCAATAAAGTATCGATCAGTTATACAAAATGTAATCAAACAAAAAGCTTTGTAACTATTAAAATCAGGTATGGATACAACGCCTGGTCAATATGCAGTTCTGTAAGAAAAGGCCAAATAT
The DNA here is from genome assembly GCF_008729295.1 of Plectropomus leopardus. Lineage (NCBI taxonomy): Eukaryota > Metazoa > Chordata > Actinopteri > Perciformes > Serranidae > Plectropomus > Plectropomus leopardus. Next base: position 1,145 of record NW_024628115.1, on the reverse strand, counting down.
TGACACCAAACATAGCAGAGATACATTTGCAGTATAGAATTTCACTAACATGAAGTATGTTGACGTAAAGCTCATATGTTTAAAAAGAACGGTGAAGATCATATATGGTCAGTCTCCAAAAACACTGGGTCTTATACTTCACATAATAGTATTGACAGTTTTTAATGCAGGTTTTGCATTGAAAACTGTCAAGTTTCTTTTTCTTAAGATAACCCTGATGACATCACCAGGGCTACTTTGTGACATTTGTCAGACATTATACAAGCCTTTAACAGGCTGAGTTAGTTCTCCTGAAGACAGCTGAACTCATCATCACAGGTGGAATCAGAGGAGTGTAGCCTATCTGAAATCCAGCCTTTGGCTGCCAAGTCATATGGATCTGCTGTTTATCATGAACAGTTTGTTCAAATACCATTGATTGATCAAAATAGCAGGCACAATAATACACAAGAAGAAGAAGAAGAAAATATACTTTATTCATCCCCAAGGGGAAATTCAGTTTTTCATATACACACACATGCCCCGAGCAGTTTGGGGTTTCTGGACAGTGCCCAAGAGGCAAATTAGCACCTCTCAAGCTACCAGTTCAAGCTCCATACTTGCCCAGATAAAGACTTGACCTGGAGACCCTCCTGTTCCTAAGCCAAGTCTGAGAATGAATGAATGAATTATAAGGGGGGAATCAAGATGGCAGCGTAGAGGGAATACTGTGCTTCACTGAGCTCCTGAGGTATATATCAGTAATCGGACTATTTTACGTATTTGCATGGTGAAAGTGTCATTTTTACAGTGGGAGTGAGTTTATAATGTCTCTTGACAATTACTTCTTCAAAATACCTGATAATATGGTAAAAACTAAGAAGAAACCACCAAAGTCTATCGAGCAGGCTGCAGAGGCTAACACTACGGAAGCTAACACTGTAAATGAAGCCGAATGTGAGGATGCTAGCTGCAGTGCTAACCCAGTTATTCTCCAAGCAATGGACGATGTTACGGAGAATATCACAAAAGTTATCAATGCTAAAATTGTCTTGGTGCTTGTGGCTATAAGGGAACAGTCGACACAAGTACAGGCGCTCGGAACCTGAGTCAGAGAGGCAGAGAGCAGGATTTAGTGTGGAGACCACGACGGAGTCATTACAGGC
>NW_024628114.1:0-3313 GCF_008729295.1 Plectropomus leopardus | reverse complement strand
TTTTAAACAGTTTTTGTGCTTATTTTCAGGTAGTTTTCTTGTAATATTTCTCTCCACTTTTAGGCCGTCTCTTGCTTAGTTTTTTGAAAGAAATTAAGCCAGCTCGCTCGGGTTGACAGATTGAAACTAAAACTGAAGTCCAGATTAAGATTTGAAAAAAAGAAAAGAAGCTCTCCGACAAATCTTGATAAAAATGTAATCTAAATGGGATAAACTGTTTCAGAGACGCAGCACAGATGAAACATCGTGATCAGCTGATTTTTCAGGTCACTCTGAAACAAATTCAGGTGAAACTGGTTTAACTCCTGTTCTGAAATCAGAGTATTTTGGGTGAAAGTGTGTAAAAAGCTTCAGAGTCGCTGAAAAGATCAATAAAGTTATTGATGATGAAGCAGTTTGTCCTGCGAGGCGATGAATCACTCAGAGCAGGTCATCGACTCTCCGGCTGATCTCAGATCTGCTGTCATCATAAAAACTTCACACGCAATCTCTGACCTCTGATTGGTCCACGCCCATCAGTGACATCACCGCTCAGCTCTATTGATCTATAGATGAGAGATAACGGGACTGTCACAGCCACCGAGACACAACACTTCATCTGTCACCAAGTCACGAGTCACGAGTCACGAGTCACGAGTCACGAGTCGAACCGACAGATCTCAGGTCAGACTGACGTCTCACTCTGCTCCAAACTTCTGCTTCCTTCAGACACAAACTCAGCCCTCACAGACACAGATGTAACACCTCACTGAGTGTGTGTGTGTGGGTGCGTGCATATGTGTGTGTGTGTGTGTGTGTGTGTGTGTGTGTGTGCATGTGCGTGTGTGTGTGTTGAACAGATTAAAGAACCAAAAGGCCTTCAGAGGAAGTTTAATCACCATGTCTGATCCTCCAAGCCTGCAGCCCCACACACACACACGCACACGCACACGCACACACACGCGCACACACACACACACACACACACACACACTCACACACACACACACACACACACACAATTTAACATCATCTCGGATTCTTTGGTTTGTTTCCTGCCGGTCGGATCAGGAGTCTCTCTGCAGTCTGAGACTCTTCTCATCATGACTGAAGACACTAATAATATTTTAGATTTTTATTTTATTTTCGAATATTAATTTAGATCTGATCGCAGCGCTGACGTGAAATAAGATTAACAGCACGGCAGCGTTTAACTCAGCATGCATCACAAACAAATACCACTAAATACTGGCAAGAAATTAGTAAAACAAATGTAAAAGAGGAGTGCCTGAAAATGAGTTACCGTTTTTTTCTTTTACATAGGTGGGAAATAAATAAATAAATAAATAAATGTATGTTTTTATATATCTGCTCTTTATGTTTCGCAGATGAACTCAGCGAGCTGAAAGGGTCAAAGGTAAACTAGCTAGTGAGTCATTTCTTGCTATTTTTTGAGTAATGTTTTGCTCATTGCCTTTTTCCTTTTTCCTTTTTCTTGAAAGAAATCAAGTAATTTGCTCAGTTTTCAAAGGGTGAGAAAAAGTCTGCACCCCAGTGACCTGAACCTCTGCAGAGGAAAAATCAGCTCTCAGAGATGATCTGCACGAGATTTTAGAGTTTTTGTGATTTTGAAAGAGAGGCGCTGATCCGACCCGAGCCAGGAAGTGATCCTGGATCAGAGCGCGCTCAGAGAGGCTGAGAGAGGAGCTGTTTTCATTCTGCATGAATCCATCGCCCGCTGCCTCCTCCTGTCAGAGCAGGAGCAGGAGGAGGAGCAGGAGGAGGAGCAGGAGGAGGAGGAGGAGATGGAGCGAGGATAAGAGAAAATAAATGGAGTCCTGAGGGGACGAAGAGGAAGAAGAGAAAGAAGAAGAAGTGTGGAGTTGAGTCTCTTCCCGCAGGACGAGACAATAAATCTCATTTTGCGTCGGGTCCCTGCGAGCTCTCAAACTCTTCTATCGTGACTAATTGAAAAGCCAGATTATGTGTCGCCGTGGTGCCGCGGCGGCGATCTCTGACCCCAGCGGGCGGCCGCTGGCTTTCAAGCCGTGAAAATCCCCCTAATGAGCCGGACCGCCGCAAACGTGAGCGCTCACTCTCTCTGCTCTGAGACTAATTACTGTAAACCGGTTTTAAGCGTCGCCGTCATGGAGACGGATCAGCTTTCAGCTGGAAAGAGAAACATGCAGAGATCCTTTAAACCCTCAAACGCCAAAGATCCCCCCTCCGATCTGACGTCTCTCTCCGTCTGTGTCTTTCTGACGCTTTTTGTCTCTGTCTGTCACTTTCTGTGTCTTTCTGTCTCCACCTGTCTTTTTCTGTGTCTGTCTGTCTCTTCCTGTCTCTTTCTGGTTCTTTTTGTCTCTGCCTGTCTTTTTCTGTGTCTGTCTGTCTTTTTCTGTGTCTTTCTGTCTCTGTCTGTGTCCTTCTGTGTCTGTCTCTTTGCAGCTCACGCTCAGATCTGAAAGTTTGTTCACTGAGCTCTTCGTTATAAGACACAACAAACTCCAAAAACTCCAAACCTCTTCATCCTGACAAACCAGCCCACGTTAATGATAATAGAAGAGCATCGGCTCCACATCACCGTCCGCCCTGGTCGGCCTATTTTTAACCCCGTCATCAGGGCAGCCGCTCGACGAGCCGCTGACTGTCCGATCGGAGCGCCGAGAGCCGAAAAACGTTCAACTCTGAGCGAAATACTTCACTGAAGGTTCACGACACGTCCACGAGCTCGCAGCATCTTACCTCAACATACACTTCATATCTGGTTAGTAGTTCCCTGCAAACATCTAAAGACATTTTGTTCAAAAAGTCACATTTTATTATCTGATGTAAACCGAGTTTGGGTTGGTGGTTTTCCTGAGGAGCTCTTTTCACTCGTCACGTCGGTATTTGTTAAAGAAATATGTTTTATTTCTTGATTATCAGTGTGCAGCAGCTCCTCAGCTCAAACGTTTCCCCGTCCTTTAACCTCCAGTTTTTTCTCTCGGAGGCTGAAATTCGGCATAAAGCTCGGGGCGAGGGCAATTCATGCTTGTTAAAGTCTTAAAATCTGCTTGTTTGTTTAGATCTTATTGTGAAAAAAAGTGCATAAAATCTTCTCTGATCTAAACTGATTAAAGTTGGATAAAATCAGGTGCGTATTGAGTGAGAAATGAATCCAGCTGCAGATGATTGCTCAGAGGAAACGGTCATAAAACGACTTTATATTGAAACAAACGACTTCATGAATTAAAGATGAGTTCTCCGTCAGTAAACAAAAGAAAAACCACAGAGACGCGATAGATTTATGGTCCGTGTAGAATATTTCCACATGATTGAGAAAATTGCATTA
>NW_024628113.1:0-1660 GCF_008729295.1 Plectropomus leopardus | reverse complement strand
TACAACATCTACTACTACTGTCACCCTGACATCATCATCAGTACTACAAGTACAACATGTACTGTTACTGACACTATCATCACTGTAGCAGAAAATCGTATTAATGTATAATATTTTTTATGGCCTGATTTTGAAAAGTGCATTTTGTGTGCAGAGCGGTATGAGTGAGAGTATTTGACACTGAACAAAAATAATGTTTTAAAATCAGTGTTGCTGCTAATCATTGATATATACCAGGCTGTGATAATCATTTTAAAAAAACTACTTTGCATGTAGTATAATAACATAATTCTTTTTTTTTCAGAATCAGAGTCAGAAATACATTATTGATCCCAGAGGAGAAACTGTGATTCATTAGTCACTCTGATGCCAACAGACATTATAGCAAGTAGAAATCAGCACCAACACCAGTATATAAGAATGAAAACTAGAGCAGAAAATATAAATACAGTATTTAGTATTTGCCACAGTATGCAAATATTTAGATCTTTAAAAAAGTATGAAACTGAATATCCTCAGTATGTAAGTGTGTAAACACAAATACAATCAGCTCTAATCTGTGAAAATTTAAATTATAATAAGAATAATGTGCTGAGTGCGTAAATAAAAACTACTACTAAGCCACAAAAACAACAATATATACATAAGAAACAACAGCAAAAGGATATATACATCACATACAATGTCTAACATGTTGAATATAGCCCACATTTAATCTAAAATCGGCATTTAAAGGGTTACAATTCTAAAATTTAATAAGTATTTATGATTAGGACTGATATTGGTTTAAAAAATAAACTCAGTGAGGTAAAAAAAATATTTTAAAGCTTGATTTTTAAAAGTCAGCAGAGCGACATGTTAAAGCGAAGGGTTAATATCGGTCATTGTGCGATCGGAAAATATCGGCTCCTACCTGAGACTCCCCCACTCTGTGTGTTTGTTGGTTTGTTTGTGTGTTTGTGTGTTTGTTGGTTTGTTTGTGTGTTTGTTGGTTTGTTTGTGTGTTTGTTTGTTTGTTTGTTTACTCACCCTGGGCGATGGCGGTGGACTCGAAGCTCTGCAGCTCCCGCAGCAGGCTGCTCCTCTCGGCGGGCTGCAGCCGGTAGATGAACTCCTTGGCTCCCTTCGGGGAGCTGAGCGGCTCCCTCGGCTCGTTCCTGCCGTGAGTCCCCATGCCGCAGCTCGGTGTGAGCCGCGCCGGCAGCCTCGGTCCCGCCGGTAACTTGTGTGTGAGAGCTCTCCGGAGAAACAGCGTCAGCATGGCGGAGAGATACAGACTAAAGTCGCGGTCTGAACCGTTTTAACGGCTGCGTTAACGGCTCTCTGACTCCGCGGGGCTCCGCCGTCGTCTCCCCGCTCAGCAGCGCCCGGAGCCCGGGCAGAAGTTGGCTCCTCCTCGGCGCCTCTGAGGCTAGCTCCGCTCGAGCTCAAACCGACAAAAACCGAGCAGATTCGGCGACGTTTTCTCTGAAAGTCGGTGTAAGTTTGAGCGCGGCGGACATGTTTTCTCCTCCTCGTGTTTTCCGGCGGACAGACCGGCTCATGGTCGTTATTCCCGGTGACAAATCTCAACCGTCAGAGTTTGATCGGTAAGTTCAGCCACAACACGGGGACAGGTCAAAAACTACATTTCCGGTGGCGGATTTCAAAATACAAAGGG
>NW_024628112.1:0-10597 GCF_008729295.1 Plectropomus leopardus | reverse complement strand
TTATGTAATTTTTAGTTTTTTTTCCCCATTGTTTTTGAGTTTTTGGGTTGTTTTAAAAATTAATTTTCAGCTTTTAGAGTGTTTTCTTTTTCTTTTTTTTCCTTTTTAATAATTTGGAGTTTTGTGGGTATTTTGTGTTTGTTTTTTGTTCTTTTGTTTTTTAAGATTTTTCTTCATTTTTTTGTTTTACCTTTCCTTGTAATACTTTTAAGTATTTTTCCTGAATATACTGACTTACTTTTACGTAAGTAAAATTTTAAATGCTGGACTTTACTTGTAACAGAGTGCTTTTACACTGTGATGTTTGTACTTTCACTTAAGTAAATGATCTGAATCCTTTTCTTCCACCACTGACTGAGTTAGTGCTGCATACATTGTTACACTCTATAGCTCCCCAGGAAGCACATAAAAGATTTTATTTGCTTAAAGGAAAACTGTGTCGTAAAATACCTTCACTTGTACCGCTGACTCACTCTGGGCTGAGCCACCTGCTAGCACTAACTTCTTAAATCTCACCAAAGAGTGCAAATGGGCCCAGAAGCCTCTGCTCTCCGTCTTCCGCTGAAGGGGAAACTTCAATTCTCAAATCTTCAGGCTGCAGGAATGTTTTCGGCTCAGTTGCACCCTGGGGAGGCATTAAAACGAGGCACGGAAAGCCACAGATTGTCCTTTTGAAAGACAACAAGGGTTCACTTGTGTTCGCCGTGATACTAAGCATCTTAAATCTCTCTCGCTAGATCATGTGTGGTCGGGTTTAATTGATAAGTCCAGTCTGGGGCTTTCAAGCGTGGTTTCGGAGGCTGAAGGGCATGAGCATAATCATAGAGCACGCCCTAAGATTTAAACTCCTCGTGTGCATTCAGCAAATTATGGTGTTGGAAGCAGAGGCTCCTCTTCCTCTTTCTCTCACAGTATAAACAAGTGTTTGATGTGTAAAAATGGCTGTTTCCTGTTTGTGCTTCGATATCCCCCAAAACATTCTCTAAGCTAAGAGCGATGAGCAGCAGAGATACAGCAGCAGGGATACAGCTCGACTGTCATTTTCAGTTTGAGGGGCGAGCTCGTTCCTTCCACATGTGCAGTGAAGGAATTTTGAGTTTCCTCAGAATGTTTTTTTTTTTGTTTCGAGGAACCGGCAGTCTTTCCCCGTCTTTTTCGTGGTCTTCTGAGTGAATATGAAAACATTTGCCATGCCATATGTGTCCGGCCAAACTCTCCTCTTGTCATGGACAAAAAGGCCATTTTTACCACGTCTACTTTATCCTGGACTCTGTTGCCATGGAAACCCACAGTCTAGCTGGCAAAGGCTTTTGTGTTCCTGCGGGAGACTTTTAGAAATGTGCTGTCTCACCACTGTGTGTGTCTGTGTGTGTGTGTGTGTGTGTGTGTGGGTGTGTGTGTGTGTGTGTGTGTGTGTGTGTGTGTGTGTGTGTGTTTGTTGTGTGTGTTTTGGTGAACTGTTTTCCTTTTTTTTTTGTTTCGCCCCATGAAAGTGTTCATGCACATCTGTGTTTATGTGCTTGAGATTGTTCTGGGAGAAAAGTTTATTTTCGGGAGCTTTGTGCTGGAATGTCAGATGCTTCTTGAACCTTGCTCTCCTCTTAGGAATGATAAAGATTCGTCTTTTATTCTCAACAGAGTCAGTCGATCACTTTAAACTGCATGTGTACATTTCTATTAGTTTTGAGCCCATATTAACAAGGCAAGCAAATTCTCACCAGAGGGTTTTGATTTTGAGTCAAAAAAATGCAAAGAAATTTACTTCGTGATCTTGACTTTTTTAATTTAAATCAGTGCTGCACTGACTGAAAGTCATGACTTGGATGTCGTAGACAACTTCAGAGACCTTCAAAGTAGCTCAAACTCAAAGTACTTGGGTGATATATTAATTCAGTTTGACATAATATAGGTACATAATATTAATATTAAATATTGACTTGTCAACTGAGCCATCTGGGAGATGTTTTTAAGTGAAATGAGCCCTTCAGAAGCTCAGTAGCGTCCTGTTTTGTGTCAGTGCGGCAGCAGGAAGCTGCTGTGGTTGCATCACTGCTATTAGGGGTGCATTGAAAGGACAAAATAGCAGCATGCAAATAGATAAAAAACAACTTCATCTTTGGATGTTAATCGCATTGTGATTAACGCATTGACATTGACAGCCCTAATTTCAACTTTTAAAAATTATTATTTAAGATGAAAAAAACCCATCTATTTTCTCTATAGACTTTTATGAAACAGAGATTTAAGCTTTCATTTCAAGTAACTTATACAGTAGATCACAACATGAGTCCTACACCAGAATAAATGAACACTGTTTGCTGGGCTGTCATTGGTCTTTGCTTTTACTGTAATTGTCAGATTATTATTAGCAGCCATTGGACATTATTACATTTCTCATTAATTATTGACTCAATTTTATTTCTTATGCAATACAGAATTTGAACCATTCTTCAATTTATATCTACAACAGCTACTTTAATAGCCATTTAGAGCTGTAGTTGGTACTTTTTTACAAATAGCTTTTTAACAAATATTGTCTTGTTTTTATTCACGTGCAGTAGTGCCATTAGAAACAATTTGAGAGAACATGACAAGAAATAATTTTAACAAAATATACCATTTGTAGCTTTTTTGTATTAATAACACTTGGTACATTAAAGGAACAAATACTTAAAGAAAACTAATTCACTCATACATAAATTTCAAAGTATTTACCAGAAACCAAATTGGTGAAATTTAATTCAGAACATTTACTGTCATCTGTATGATGGTGTTTTTGTTGTTCTTTCTGCTCCTCCCTGCCCATCCACCGTTGCCTGAGGACAATAAACAGCTACTTGACCTTTTTATTTAAAAGTGTTTGTTACACCCACTCCCAAAAGCTCACACAGTGAACTTCCATGCTGTTGTTTCTTTGTCTGTACACTTCCTGTTATGTATCCTCACCATAGCCCTCCACCCCCAACCTCTGCACACACTCAGTTATGCTATTTTATCAGACGTGTACAATAAAAAACCCTTGACTGACCTGCATTACCCATGACTTCATGTCCTTCTTGTCCCCACTAGGCGAGTGTGTACTTCAGAGAGCTGTCATGGTGAGGAAGAAGTTGACCGCCAGGGAAGGAAGAGGCTGGGTGTCTGGGACCCTCTTCTGTACACACTTCAGAGTGGCCTTTGTGCCTCAGGACAGTCCCAAACCTGACGTGAGTCCCTTTCAACAGCTTTAATTATTAAAACACTTGTATTATTATCATACACTGTTATAAATTTAATAATAATGTTAGTCTTTTTAAAAGATGACATTATGAAGTACATAAAGAATATTTAACATTATGCAAAATCTTTGTTATATATATTTTTTTCTTTAAATAACATTCATAATGCAGGACAATGCAGACCCAGTGCTTTTAGGAGACCATGATGTGGCTTTGGCGTCCATAGAGAAGGTTGTGGTTGGTAAGTAAAAATTCTCATTGCCACATTTTTACCCACAATCAGTAAGAAGTATTTCAGTGAATGCAGTGACAGGAGATTTATTAGTAGTGTTACTTTTATGTGATACTCCCTGTTTGGGTCCAATCACAGATTAGTAAACTGTAAATCAGGCCTTTTACTGTGATGCTGTCGTTGCTACTACCAACTGTTTGGACCCAAAATGACTTAAAGTTGATTGATTTGGCGACAGCTGTGGTTACTATGGTAACAGCAAATAAGTTTTAATACTACAGCAGACAAACGCTGAGCAGCTAATTAATCAGAAATATAAGAAAAGACTTACTAGTGTATCTGTGTTTTGTTTTGTTTTTCTATTTTGCAAAATTTTAACAAAGATGCAATTTCATGCCTCAGTGTTAGTAGTTTTCAGTTTAAAAACTGAAATTATTAAACCAAAAATCATTGCTGTTACGCTTTTTTTTTTTTTACCTTGGAATGTGCTATATAAATCAAAGTGTTTTTTTATGATTATTATAGTCCATATATGTTACTAAACTTAATTTTTAAATCGTTTAAAATAATCTTTTCATCTTTGCACCTCTTGTCTGCAATTTTGCAATTTTTAATTTTTTTATGGTGACTTTTTTAATATTGTAAATCATTTATCAATTAACTTAACCTTTTACATCTTTTCTCTTAATTCTTTTATTGTAAATCTTTATCCTTTAGTATGAGTTATATGTTTTTGCTCTGTAAAGCACTTGAATTGTCGTGTCGTTTGAAATGTGCCATACAAACAAAGCTGCTTTACCTTGCCTTTACTTTAGGTCTAACCTAGATTCTCATAGTACATATGTGGCTCTGCTCAGGGGTCTTTGGCTCTTGACCCATTTATTTGTTTATTATTTAATGAAGCTTCTCTCCCCTCCTGTGATGTAGTCGGCCCAAACAGAACAAAGCTGGTGACCCCGAACTCCTCGCTGAAGTTCACTCCTGAGGAGCTGGTTCTTTACTGTAGAGACCTGCGGGTCATCTGCTTCTTGTTTGACCGTCTCACTCCTGACGCACAAGTCATAGAGGTGTGTGTGTGTGTGTGCGTGCATCTCATGATTTTAGGAATTTAGTGATTTCATTTTAGGCATGACTAGTCATACACCGGCTTAAATATTGAGCTGTGAGCACAGCCCAAAACCAGGAATTTGCAAACAACACTTTTTTGAACAGCCTTTAAAAACACATTTTCTTTATTAGTTTTGTGTTTTTTCATGCATTTTTTTTTCTAGTTTTTAATTATTTTTTCCTTTTTTTACTGTGTGTATTTCAGTGAACCATGTTTTATGCATCTTTATAAGCAATTTCCAAATTATTCTCTCTCCCAGCCTTTTGTCAAAAATGTTGTTTTTTTGATGAAAATGCACAAATGCAATTCCTCTGCACTCACCACCTCTCAGCCTTTCTTACCGTCAGGAAATGAAAAACAAGTTAAAAGAAGTTATCGGTATCTTATCAGCCACAAGAAACTGGAAATGATCAGTTTATCGGTATCAGTAGAAATAATAATTATTATGCATCACTGGTTATGATATCTTTATATCTCACTTAGGAGTCAAAGGGAACCTTTAAGCTTGACAGAAATATTAATTTTATGTATATTGTGATATATATCGACATCTACTGAGATGAAAAAAATGATCGTGATAAGACTTTTTTCCATATAGCCCAGTCCTACATACACCGATGATCTGTCTCTGCAGGGCATTGATGTTGAAAGCTGATGACCTTTGTCATGTTGATGGGCTCACTGTGGTTTCCCTCCTCAGATAACCTACACCATCGCCAAGACCTACCAGCCTCCTAAACCAGGGTCAGTTTTATCTTTCCAGAACGCTGCCCTTGGGAGTGTAGGTGAGTAGATTAATGTATGCACCTTCATGTATACAACCCTGCTCTCCCTCGCCTGGCACTGATACAACATCTGATCAGTCTGCCTGTCTGTCTGTCATCCAGCAGCAGTGTTGTGTTCCCGAGAACACAGAGGATTATTCAGTATAGCACACATATTTTTACATTTTTTTTATGATGTCTTGTTGAAGCTGGGGTAGTCAGAGATCTGGAAGAAGAAAAAAAATAAGTTTTAAAAAATAATAAATACGACCACTGTCGTAAAGGCTGGGCCTGAATATTCAGCTTTTTGAATATGCGTTCTTTTGTCAGCATCCCTAATGTTAAAATTTGGCTTGATGATGTTGTCTGTACTCTTGAGCTGGAGAGGAGAAGATGTATTAGAAATGAGCTGGTAAACTTAATTGATGTCATTTGGCAACTTTTTATTCAATACTTGGAGAAAACATCAGTGTAATGCTTTTGCAGATTTTTACCTTAGTCTTGGGTTTCTATGTTGGGTGGGTTGCTTCGTTTATCGAGTTTTTCTTTATCGCCTAATTTAAAAAAAAAAAAAACTAATTCACTTCATGCTGTATTTGTATATTGACCAGTCATTTCCATGTTTATGTATATATTTAATGACAATTTGTGCAAGTTGACTTCACTCCCAATTAAATGCTTTAACTAAAGGTGAACTTGAAGCTGCAGCTGTGAGCCTTTGGCTCTGGTTAGCAGAAAGCTAAACCAGTAGCAACATTTCTCTCCCTCTTTGAAAAGCTTTGCTAATTTTGATGTAATTTATTTCAGTTATTGTGAGACCTTCTTTAAGCCTCTCTTTATGATGTCTGTTTTCATTTTTCGGGTTGCTTTGCAGTGTAGGCAGTTGCTGCTAATGCTGAAATAGCAACTTTGAGGGATTTTCCGCCATTGAATCAGGCTTTGCATGCTCATTTGCATTGCATTAATTGCATATATTCCCATGACAGGTGGAACATTAATGAATGTTTCAGACACTTTAACCTAATGTGTGTGTCTGTTTGAATATTAACACCATGAAAATGATTGAGATTCGTTGATCTAAAGTATTCATCAGTAAATGTGTCGATCATTCATTTTTTTCTGCTCATATTTCACTGTGATGAATATTCATTGAGGTAACAGCTCAGTGAAAGTGAGAAGTGAATGCCCACATGAAGCAGAAAGGCAGCATGAATGTGTTAGTCACGTTCTGTGCTGACTTTCTAAATCCTTAAAAGTTTTCTTCTGATGTGCCTTCATCAAGTCTGTTCTCACTTTTCACACACTGTAGCTCCGGGGACAGAATGTACCCGAAAATCACTGTTTGTCATTTTGACTTCAACTCTGTTTCATCTATTTTTGTTTCTGTCTATTTCTACTTTCTGCTGTAATATTAGAACATGATGTTACAGCTCTTATGACTGGAGGGAATATTAAACAGGAAACATAATGGTTGCTGTGCAGACCATAATGATATATAAAGCTCACATCCTCGCTGGTTGGCAGAATTAGAAACATTCTCCTCTATAGTGACGCAATGAAAATGTTGAAACCATGCCCAGATGTGAGGAAATCTCTGAGCGGTTTTAAGGCGAAGCTCAGTAATATTTTTGTGGTCTGATTTTGACAGTGATTGATAAGCATAATCAGTGAAAGGTCAAACCTACATTTGACGTAATAGTGTGCTATCAGATAGAGGAAATCCGACTGCTTCAGCAAACTGGACACACTTCACATCTCAATAAGAACAAAAAAGTCTTAAACGTTAAGCCAACTGGCTGTGCCATACAGCGGTGGTTCCCAACAGGTCCAGCCACTGGGTCCAGATTTCTCCGTAGTCATTATTTCAAGGTCCGCACGTAAGAGAGATGACTACATATTCAATTTTATTCCACAAAACGCTGAAACTCTATAGAAAAAAAAAAACAAAAAAAAAAAACATGTCTTCCTAACCTGAAGGCCTGTGGGTTTGGAATGCATGTTTTCTTTATTTAAAAAAACAAAACAAAAGTGGCAAAAGATTTCTTTTTGTCTAAAATTTTTGGTGATTCTTTTAAAAAACTTTCTTGCAAGGATTTGATGTTTTTGAAGGTGTTTTTTGTCGATTTTCTTTTCTTTTTTGCTTTCAAAATAAAAATAACTAAAATCATAACATTCATAGCCAGAAACTGTAGAAATAGAAATTATCATTGGATTTTCAAAATTCTGATGGTCCTTTAACACATAATGCAGGATGACGGATTCATACATTTTCCTCTAGTCAAAAGGGGAAAAAACAGTACCACTGCCATATAGAGTAATATGAGCCCGTCTGTACAATACATTATGCTATGTTGAAGCTACGCCAGGCTGGACAGGCTGTGAATGACTGTCGGCTTTTGGATAAATAATGCAGGCCCCCCCCTCTGAAACAAGTGACTCGATGACCCACAGTTCAACTCTGCCCCAGGGGTCAAGTGTGTCCGGTGTGTGGTCACTGCGTTGACGACATTACTGTAAAGCAGGAATAGTCAACTTGCCTTGCATGGGGACCACTCCTGCAAAATGACCGGAGGCAGGGGGCCATTTAATAAACAAAAAATAACAATTAATATATGAATAATTAGCCCAGGCCGCTGTTGGGGTTCTGAGGGATCCTCCCCTGGCACTATTTTGATGAAAAAGCTTAAATGCACTCTGGCACCTTCTTTGCATTAAAGACCAAAGTAAAGCAATTTGTTTTCATAATGAAGTAGAAAATTGGGAGAGGGCCGCCTAACACCCAATCATGGGCCAGATTTGGCCTGTGGGCCGTAAGTTTTTTGATTTGTTGGTTTTTATGAGGTACTTATTCATATACAGTAAATGTCAGTTGCCACACCCCCAGTTTGGCAGCAGTACCGACACAACAGCTAAGCAATCAGCACTGCTGTGGATGGTGGCAGAACCTATTTTAACTTGGAAGCAAATAATGGCTTCAGTTCCTATTTATGCTTTTGTCAAAACCAGACTTCATTGAGAAAAACAGTCATTTAAAGGGATCTTTTGGTTTTTGAAGTGGGGCTGTATGAGATATTTATTTATAGTCAGTGTATTACATACAGTAGCTGGCGGTTGGTGTATTCCCAATTTGTAGAGACAGACAGGGTGCGCACCCACAGCTTAGCATTACCATACTGTATAGAATTAATAATAATTAATAAGCTCTCCTCATCATACACATGGTAAGAGTACCATTAGTAACTGATCAGTCCTCTGCAGTGGCTTTATGAAACATGTGGGCTCACTGTTGTATTTTTTGTTGATTTGTCTCCATACTCTTTCCTTTAGAAAAGAGTTAAAAGCCTGTTTATATGAAATATAATTAAAAAGTCACAATATCATCATGCTCTGCACCTGGTTTTGTCTCCAAAAAGTGTCATAAGCATCAAAACAATATTTGCACTTATCACACTTTCTTCCTCCAGAAATGAAGCAGTTTCTAAGCAACCGTCGTCGAAACACCCACATGAACTGGTATGAATCTGCCTCAGACTGGGAGCAAGAACTGGAGAGATGCGGGGCCACTGGCTGGAGAGTCAGCTCAGTCAACGACCGATTCGAGATGTCCACCAGGTAAAATCACACCCTGGGTTTTTTTAATCTAAATGTAAATGTGTTCAGTTTTCACAGATATCCATCTCCTCATGTTATCTCACAGCCAGTGTAAAGATACTTAAAGTGTCAATTTAAATCTACCAGCAACACTTTCTTGAGGAATGTGTGAATATATCATCTCACAAGGCCTTGACTACAGAACATTGGAGTGGCATTGTTGTGCAAACGTAAAGGAAACTGAATGTCAGGCAAAGCCAAGGATACATTCCTATAAAAGACACAAAGAGAAGAACTCAGTTTAATTAAAACATGTTCAAACCTGTTGGCGTGTTGAATACATGAAAAACTCATCCATGGTCCCTGGCTGCTATCACGCTACTGTTTATAGTCTGTCAATAAAATGGTGCGTTCTCTCTGTTTTTTTGCAGCCTACCGAGATCCATCGTGGTTCCACAGAAGGTTTTAGACACCGAGCTGAAGAAAAGCTTCGCCCACTTCAATGAAGGACGCATCCCTGTGAGTGCACTCAGTACTGAGAAACATTCTCATTCAACCCAACACTATTCATTAAAAACTGGATCATTAATTCACATGTTAACAGCCTCTGTTCTATAAAAAAAAAATATTTCCAAGCATTTTTATATTCAATAGCACATCTCTTTGTTTTTTATTTGTATACATATTCTACAGATTTTAAATATTATTTTAATCATCTTGGACTTCAGACAGAATGTGTAATTCTGGTATTTGTAACCAAAACCTAAGACACAAGCTTGCAATTTTATTTGCTATGATAGAAGGGTTGTTTACAGAACATATTTAAGGTGCTTCAGGCAGTACTACATTTAATTACACTGGTGATCAAAACCAGCCACGCTTGAGCTTATATACACACATCCTGTTTATTCTCTAGCAGCATGGTTGGTGCTGAACTGAAAGGATTTTTTTTTGCTCAAGGTCAAAAAACAAGACAAGAAGACAAAAAAACCCAATAGAAATAATGACAAATAATTTTAAAAAATTAGTAGAAAATTACAAAAAAAGAGATGAAAGAGAAAAAAGCAGTAAACTATATATCAATAGGGGTCAGTATGACAAGACTTAAGAGTCAATGGTGTCCATTTTTTCTATGTAGGTGAAAAAAGGTTGCCATACAGCATAAAATTTCTGATTTCACCCTCATAGATTTTTTTTTCAAAGTGAGATGACTTATAAAGTCTTCATATCCCAAAGGTTGGAGGAAGTTTAAGTTGTCAAACTTAATGATGTAAAAACGATCTTCCTTTTTTACCTGATAACGAAGATGTACACCTTGTGGAGTGACTCCAAATACAGCATGGAAGATGTGTTTCGAACTGTACTGCCTGAGGCACCTTTTTAACATGTTCTCAGAGCAGCCCTAACGTCATAACAAATAAAATTATATGTTTGACTTTGTATTTTCATGCTTTAAGAAGCTGGTGCTGACTTTCAAAACTAACCTGAGAGCTTAGCATTTGTCCTTCCCAAGTGTGCATTATGTATTTTAATAGAACAATATTTCAACCGCAGTTACCGTTTTGATGTGTGTTCTTCCTTCTTATTAACATTCTTGTGAGACAAATTACAAGATAAACACAGATTCAGTGAGTGCCTTCTGGAATTTTAACAATGTGGAACTTGTTATTAAGGGGGTGAAATT
>NW_024628111.1:0-2040 GCF_008729295.1 Plectropomus leopardus | reverse complement strand
AAGCAAAACAATGGCGCTCAGAGTAAATAGCCATGGAAACGCAGAGAGGGCTGCAGCTAAACACAGAGGCCAGCCAGGGTTTTTTCAGCCCTGTGACCGCCTCTTTCCCACTCAAACCGCCGCCGCAGGCTGCATGCAACACACTTGCCTTGACCTCGTCTTGATGTGCAACACTTGGTTTAATCCTTGCTGCGCACAATGTGGGATGCACATTATGCTTTTGCGCATTTTAGAGGGTTAGAAAATGAGCGTAATGTCTGTAAATGAACTAATTGTGTCCATTTGTTGGAGTCTCGAAGTAAACACGTCACACAGTCGGGTGTTTGTTTGGGTTTTTTTTGTTTTGTTGTGTTTTTTTTCTCGCCACATTAAAGTTGGCAGACGGGCTGGAAAAGCCATCGAACAGCCTCCATCCATCGCTGCAGTTTCATCCCAAAAAACCCTGATGGGAGGCTGGCTCTGAGCTAAAGACTCCCCACCGGTCGACCCTCCACTGCCACCTCCTTCACACCGCACCATCCTTCACTCACATGCAGCTGCTGCCACCACATCTGGGAATGATTTTATCAAAGCCAGAGAGCGAGGGAAAGTGAGAGGAGGCAGATGAAGTCTACGTTCAGATATCCTCCTCCACCCCCTGTAACGTCTTCCGCTGCCAACAGTTGTGGCACACACAGATCTGTAAAAGTCTCCTGAGACTGTTCTGTTCTGTTTTTTGACGTATTTGCCGTTCCCATTAGACTTATTTACTAGCCAAAACTTCTCATTAGCTCTGATTTATTTTGTTGCCTTGTGGTTTGAGCTGAGTGAGCATCCTGTGGGGAACACTTGACTATTGTTGGTTTTGCAGCTATAACTGTTTGTGAGGTTTAAGTATGTGATCTACAGATGGGGTTTTGAATGAGGTTTCTTTTAGTTATGAAAGCATGCTAAGATGTTGATCTTGTTTCTGTTATATATATAATGGATTTTACAGCCCAAAAGCAACCTTATGCGGCAGTATGATATGCCAGCAGACAGTGTCAGTTGATAACACAGCCGGGCGGAACCTCTCATGACAGAATGATACGTCACCAGTCAGCCAGAAAGCACTTGTCTAGGGGGTATGATTAACTAGCAGGCGGGATCAGTCTATAATGGAGCTGAACGGAACCTGTGGTATTTCATGTACTATGTCCCTGGAAGGCATAAGTTTTAAACACTGCCGAAAATTACGTAATTTAAGGAGCTAGAAAGTCTTTATGGCATGGATGGGAGGGAAGGTGGATGTGTCCAGTAAACCCTGGACTTTCAACTGGGAGCCTGTTGTTTGCTTCCTTTATAAATGTTGAGCTGAACCATGATGTTTTTTTCAAACCTCACCACATGCTTTTCTTGCACAAGGAAATAAATGTAAATACGAGGTGTTTTACAGACATTGGTAGCTTATTTTGAGAAAGATTGTATGCATCTAACAAACAGAATTCCTGTGAAAGTGGAAATTTGTTGTGAAATAACACAATTCATTGAACAGGCATAAATACAGGGAGAAAGCTAATGTGTAATATGTAGACATGAAGAAAAATTGATATAGCATACCATCACGATATTTTTGCATGGCAACATTTTATCAATATATGGGTGCCAAATATCTTTTTTTTATTCTGTAAATTATTTCTATTGCAAATACAAATTAAACTTTGGCTGGCATACCACAGTAATAAAATAAAATGTTTCTTCAGTCCACCTGATACATTGTGCTGCAATAAATAGGATTTAAGAAACACAGCCTAAAAAAAAAAAACTAGTTAGATAATACATACATGTTGACAAACTTTTCCTTTGGGACACAATTAACAGTAGAAAAAAAGGTAATATATCACAATGTATAACAAAATGTCTAACATTACAATGATATTGTATCATGACTTAATCATATCATATTGTGGGGCTTCTGGTGATACCCACACCATTGTGAAGATACTTTTCATAGTCTGATTAACCATTTGAATCCGGGATCATTATCACTTTTCTTACACCTTTCACAACTATTTCCACCTT
>NW_024628110.1:0-1472 GCF_008729295.1 Plectropomus leopardus | reverse complement strand
CACAGTTAACCCTTTAAACAGCAGTCACATGACCACAGTTAACCCTTTAAACAGCGGTACTGGTTTGTGATTGGGCCGGTCCTTGAATCCGTTAAGCTGCTGTCCATATTTATGACAAACTGTAACATTTGTTCATTCTTACGTGAGGAAGAATGAAGAGGAAGTCACAGATCCAGTCTCAGGTAGTCAGAGATCGAGCAGGTGTGTATTGATCATCAGCAGGTGTGTACTGATCATAGACAGATGTGTATTGATAATAGGCAGGTGTGTATTTATTACTGATCTTACCGAGTCTCCTCTCTGGGTCGTATTCGATCAGTTTGCTTTCATAGATTGTTCGAACTCTCAGCTGACGTTTCACGGCGGCGATCAGCGGCGGTCGCTGGAACAGAGCACCAGTCAACGTCTCCAGTGCCTGCAGACAGAAGCTGAGTGAGCGACAGTCGCATGACTGAACACGTCATTTGATTTCTGCTGATTATTGATTACACACCAATCTGTAAAGAACACATTTATTCTCAACTATTTTTACTGTTTCTACATCACCAAGCTCAGACTCTCTGCCGTCACCTGACCGTAACCTTTCCCTCACCTGTCTGCCCTCACCTGTAGCTCGTCACTGTCCACGTATAATCAATGTAAATTTCCGATCAGTAGGATATTGATTGCCGTGCCGCAGGAAGTTCTTACCCGGGCCAGCGTGTGCTCGCTGTCTATCGCACTGTGCAGCCGAACGATCCCCACATACTCTTTACCTGCAACACACACAGAGAGTAGTGAGGGGGGCCGCTGGGTTTTACTGTTCTCACACGCCCGGCAGACGAACGGAGACCGTCACCATCGATCATTAAAGAAAAACAGGAAGTGGTCATACCGGCGCTCTGCTGGGACTTGACCAGTCGCGTGGCTCGATCCACGCAGACGATAAGACAGCCGGTCACCTTTGGGTCGAGCGTCCCGCTGTGACCCGTCTTCTCCACCCGCAGGATCCTCCTGATCCACGCCACCACCTCATGAGACGACGGGTTCGCCGGTTTGTCCAGGTTGATGAAACCCGACCTGACAGGAAGCAGGAAGTGACGTCATCATCACCATCATGTTTGAACTGATTTGAACTTTTAGCACGTTAGCTTCGTGTTACCTGACATAGTCCTGGATGCTCCTCTTCAGAGGGTTGCTGCCATGTGGTAGAGGCGTGTAGTGAGCCGTCCGGATGTTCAGTTTGTCAAAATTCTGTACGAAACAAAATTTCATTGCACGAGTCAACGTCTTCATTTTATCTCTGAGCGAGGCATCGTCTCGAGCCGAGAGACCCCTCACTTCTCACCCGAATGGCTTCCAAGATCCACAACTTCTGTTCTGATCATGTAACCTTCAGATTCAGATCTGGCCTGTGTTTGCAGAACGTCTTCAGTTACAGAACTAACCAAGTCCAGCAAGACCCGACCAAGTCCAGCAAGACCCGACCAAGT
>NW_024628109.1:0-2668 GCF_008729295.1 Plectropomus leopardus | reverse complement strand
TTTTATTTTATTTATATCACCTTTAAAAAACAGTTTACTAAATGCTTTGACAAACAAAGCTGAGGCGATAAAACATCAGAAGTTAGTCAATAATGTCAAACAAAGGCCTGACAAGAGTTAAGGTAGAAATAAACTTAATATTAGAGGCAGAAACATGTCAGAAAAACACTATAACAAATTAAAGGCAGTAAACATAGAACATTAATAATAATGATAATAATGAGCAGGATGAATAAAAAGATAAAATTAAAAGACAAAATAAAACTCGACATCACATAAAAGCACATCTATAAAAATGTGTTTTAAGAAGTGATTTAAAATAAAAAATAAGTCAGTGATTCTGCCACACAATGATATTATTAAGTGAAATAATGAGTTTACTCACAGGTGCTCCAACTTTTCCAAGTTCACCTGGCAGCCCGTCTGTACCCGGAATACCCTGAAAACAAACAGCAAAACACGAAACTCTAATCAACAATCAATGCAGTAAAGCCTCGAAAACACTGCAACAAATACATATGTTGTACATGTATATAATATATTACATTAAGTCTCTAACTGTAGTACATGCTTAAAATAAATGCCACTTTGCTCAGCGATGGCGAACGTATCCAGATCAATGAAAAGTAGCAATATTACAGTGTAAAAATACTCTGTTGCAAGCAAAAGTCATGCATTTAAAAATCTTTCCTAAGCAGAATATAAATAAATATTTAAATACTAAAAAGTATTTGCATCACAGGATACTTTAAGTACAATAAATAAAAAGAATTATGCAGAATGTACAATTTCAGAGCCATATTATGTCAGTGCATTAATAATGTATATTAATGTGATCACTTTAATGCTGCAGCTGTTGTTGTATGTTTAATTTAAACTACTTTACACACTGCTGGCGCACTCAGTCTTTAATTGTTAGTTGATTTATATTTTGTATCATTAATATGAATCTGCAAGTGTTTTTGAGTAAAAAAAGTAAGCTGCAATATTTTATGGAGTAGAAATATAGGAAATACTCAAGAAGAGAACAGGTACTTAAAAACTGTCCTTAATCCTCAAGGACCGTTTAGTGCATTTTACACGTTTTTCTTTCTTTATTTTTTGATAATTTTGTCTGTGTTCGTGCATATGGCATACATTTTTGGCAAGATTTTGTATTTTTGTTTAATCTGTGAATTTCCAGCTCAGCTTAAATACAGCGTAAGAAATGACACTGAGTGACAAGTAAAGATGATTTGTAAATCACAATAAGGAAACATTTGAATTTTTTACTGTAAATCTTTTAGTTTGCATCGTTCTGTTCCTGCAGTTTCAGCAGCATTTTTTTGCCTTTAAAAAATGAACTGGACCTGACTGTTAACATATTAACATTGATGTCAAAGTGCATAAAGTGTGAGATGTTGTGTTGTTTATATACTCACATCCAGCCCATCAGGTCCGACACCCTGCGGGAGAGAAATCACATTTTACAGAGTCAGACTGAGACTAAATGCAGCCTATTTCTCTGATTTTATCAACTGTGCAGACAAAATGTCATGCAGTGTATAGCTTTGCGATTTTACATACTATATTTGCTACATTATGACATAAAGATAATGATTTAAACCCAGTGCTTATAAATGTAGTGCTTATTTCAAATTACAAAAAAACATACAGAACTGTGCAAAAAAAGACTGATGCAGTTTTTCTACCAATCACATCACTCCTTCACTGAGCAGTTTATAATCTTTACAGTTAAGTTCAAATTATATTATTTGGCATTTTACCAAATTAAAACTGTGTTAAAACATAAATTTAAAAAGTATTTCAGGTTAATATTTGTACTTACAGGCTCCCCAGGAGGCCCACGTGCTCCAGGATCTCCCTGAAAACAAACAAAACAACAACGTTTAATCAAAAATTACAATTTTTGGATTACAATAGGAAAAAACAATAGAATTATATATACAGATTCTCAGAGGTTTGTGTTTAAAAATTTGCCATCAGCTCTGCAGACTGACATTTCATTAGAAAGACTTAATTCAATAAAGTATAGCGATAATAAACTTACTTTCGGTCCTTTTGGGCCCTCTGAACCTGGATCTCCAGGAGGTCCAACAGGTCCCTACAAAGATGACATAAAATCCTTTTTTTAAAATAAACATAAAAAGCATAATAATAAAGTAAATTCCTAAAATACAGCGTACAACAGTAACATGAACGCTGGACTTTCCTGGCGCACATACTCTTTGTGTTCGGGGAAATACTGATAAAATATGTTAAAAGTTATTCTAACATTTAGTTTTAAGAAGAAGTTTTGTTTTTAAAAGAAAAAAAAGTCTAAAAAATGACAGCGTTCATCCGTCTTACATAACATGCAAACTCTGACATTTTACTTTAACTTCTGCGTCTTTTAGCTTCACGTATGTTTCAGTTGTCTTAAAAATGAATAATATCACCAACGAGGCGGCAAACAAAGAGTCGGACAGTCTGTAAACAAGCCAGCAGTTTAACCCAGATTATTCTAAACTGCTTATTTAAAGGTTTTTGGTTTTGGGTCATGTTCAAGCTTTGGGCTCTGACCGGGTACATTTTTGTCTATTCAGATGTAATTTTATCAGGAAATGTCCCTCTGACGTCTAAACAGAGCAACGTCCATTTGTCAACGAGTGTCGTGTGTTGCAGTTAC
>NW_024628108.1:0-1249 GCF_008729295.1 Plectropomus leopardus | reverse complement strand
CTCAGAGCCAGCTCTTTCAGCTCTTCATCGCTCGCTCCTAAGAAGAGGAGGGAGTCATCGGACCAGGTGTAGGAAGCCAGCAGGACGCCGATGTTTGGATTGTTTGGGAAACTGTGGCTGGGGTAGTAGATGAAACGAGACGGCCCGTCAGTGATGCTCTTTCCTCCTCGGATGCCGTCGTCTTCCCAAAACTTCCT
This sequence comes from Plectropomus leopardus, assembly GCF_008729295.1. Classification (NCBI taxonomy): domain Eukaryota; kingdom Metazoa; phylum Chordata; class Actinopteri; order Perciformes; family Serranidae; genus Plectropomus; species Plectropomus leopardus. The sequence goes on along the minus strand of NW_024628108.1, from coordinate 1,052 downwards.
GCTGAAGGTGAGGAGGATTTTGGTGGAGCTTTCGTAGTGGACTGACCTCAGTGCCTCCATCTTTCTGATGGAGAGTGGCGGCTCAAAGTCGATGAAGAGAGCCGCTTTGGCCGTGGTCGTTACCAGAGCAAAGTCAGCAGAAATGTCGGTCAAAGAGGATTTTTCGCCATTCTGATATGATACAACTACACCGTGATCTGATTGGCTGATGCGTTTGACCTTAGAGTTGAGGTAGATGGGGCCGTCAAGGACAGCGAGGAACGCGTTGGTGAGGAGATCCGACCCGCCGGTCACTTCCGAGTACCTTCAACACAAAAAGAAACAGCTTTAAAATCACTGAATCTGGCACAAACGTGGCAAAATGTTCAATGTGATTCCAACACTGCATGATGGACATTAACCCTTTAAGGACTGTTTGGTGCATTTTACGCACTTTTCATTCTTCATTTTTAGATAATTTTGGCTGAGAGGAGTGAAAAGAAACAACTAAACAAAATCTAACTAAACTAAACAAATCAAAACAAATTATTCAATAATGCTTTTTGGATAAAATTCAGGGACAGACTGATCTTTTTTCATTATTTCTATGTGATATGTGTGTAATTTCTTTATATATATATTTGGCTTATTATATATTTATTTTAATTTGGGCTGTGCTCATGCATATGCATTTTAGGCAAAATTGTGTATTTTTGTTGAGCCTTTGAATTTGCAGCTCAGCTCCTACAATAAGAAAAAAACAAAAACACAAATGTATTCTCTTTGTGAGATTATTGTATTGAAAACTGCAAATTTGTATCACGTTTGTGTTTTATTACATTTGCGGGTGTACACGGCCCTTAACAGGTAATTGGTTTCAAGCGTACCCTCGCTTCAAACAAAAACTATAAATGTGTTCGTACGTGGCGGTGTCGTTGACGTCGCTCTGGATGTAGATGGTCTCGGTCAGCGCCAGGTGCATCAGGCTGTCTTCATTTAACAAGTCTCCGATCATCCTCACCGCCTCTGGACTCAGGCCGCCTTCTTCTTTCAGATACTCCTGTGAAACAACA
>NW_024628107.1:0-4385 GCF_008729295.1 Plectropomus leopardus | reverse complement strand
GTTCTTTCAGCACCAACGACAGCAGAGGAGCTGTTCTTTCAGCACCACTCTCTCTCTCTGTCTTGTCTAACATCTCTCGCTTTCGTAACTCACTCTGCGTGTCTTACATGTTCTGCATCTCTCACTTTTTTCCCTGTTTCTACATCAGTGGTGCTGAGGTGGAGCAGGTGAACAGCTACAGACTAATACATCTACCTTTTCCCTTGTTTTTGCTTTTTTCACTCAATCTTTGTTTGTAGTTTCAATCTAATCTCATTTAGACCCAGCTCAAATCAAACACGCCCCTGAAGGAACCGTGGATCAGTTCATGTCTTACATAGTTTCAAGACACAACAGGGCGGCAAAAAAACTCTTCCCCACCAAACATAAACATTTTATATATAAAATATCCTTTCCGAGCGTCCGGTGGCTTAGTGGATTAAGCAGGTTCGAGTCCAGCTTGCAGCCCTTTGCTGCATGTCATCCCCTCTCTCTCCCCCTTTCACTCTGCTTATTATTACAACGATTTATGGCATTTTATTTTAAAGCAGAAGCTACTTTATTTGTAACTGTAGTTCATTTAATAATTTTGGATTTTAGCAGTTTACAGTTTAGAGGAGATTTCAAAGTATTGAGATATTCATTGTGTATCGTGATATAGCCTAAAAAATACTGTGATATTATTTTAAAAACCATATCACCCGGCTCTACTTACAAATACTCAAAAACACATCTCAGATCTCAGAAAATAAGCAGGAAGCACAAACAGGCCTCTAAATCGATCTGAGGCATCTGTAATGGAACCAGTCAGGCTGCTCATAACTGGTTTGTATGTTTTCCTACAAAAAAGTAATGCACCCAAACTTGTGCATATCCCACTTATTTTGCTGACAGGAGTAAACAAGGAGGCGGTCCGTGCAATGATGAGTCATGCTGCTGTCCTGGATCACTCACAAAAGTCCTGAGTTTCCCACATGCATGTTTGGAACTGTGTGAACTTTGAGTAGTTTGAAGAAATGTCATCAACGTGTATTTTTTTCTAAACTGAACCTCCATACACTAATTCGTATAACACTGTATGAACTTATCATATCAACAAGTCTATTAGATTACGTTAAATCGGTGCTGTCCTCGTTCCGGCACCTAATGTGTAAACTGTGACATCATCAGTGGGCGTGTCTTCTTCTACAGGTTGGAAAGAGGATGGCAACAATGGAGAAGTAGAGTCAGCAAAAAAGAGTATACAGAGGTCTCATTAATGGTCGTTCCTTTGTTAATTTTTAAATAAAAACAAATATCTGTGATAATGTTTGCAGGTAATCAATGCAATCTGCCCTTTTGCTACCACTGTTCCTTGATTGTATCCTTGATTACAGCAGCGACGCTCAAAACTGGTGGAAACACCAGCTGATATGCTAGTTAGCACTGAGGCTCCAGGGATCCTGAATAAAACCAGTTCAAGAAGCAGAGCTGATGTGGTCAGAAACAGAGAAAACCGAGGAGCTGAACTCTCCTCCTGCCTAGCAGCTCAGCTGGTGGAGCTGGCCTTTCAATGACAGAGACTATGTTCTGTTTCTGGGGAAACCAGTGAAAAAAACCCAGAACAGTTTAATCAACATCCAGCATGACAGAAAACACTTAAAGCTTCTCACCGACCTCCAAACACTCATTATAGCAGGAAATGTTTATATCTCAACCTGAACTGAGCCTCCAGAAAGAGCAACATATTCTGACCACAAAACACACACACACACACACACACACACAAAGTCAATCAGCTGATATCTGATGACAGTGTGATGGTTCATGTTTCCTTTTTTGGAGTCAAGAAGCAGCACTCACTAATATTAATGTTCAGTGCGCGCGCGCGCGCACACGCACACGCACACGCACACACACACACACACACACACACACACACACACACACACACACACTGATGGAATCCCGTGATTTGCAGTTATTGTGCTGCCTCTGACACCACGCGTGACTCTGAGAGGGTTTTCCTTAGAAACAGCTCACTGCGGGAGTGTGTGCGGGAGTGTGTGTGTGTGTGTGTGTGTGTGTGTGTGTGTGTGTGTGTGTGTGTGTGCGCGTGTGTGTGCGTATGCGTGTGTGTGTGTGTAGGGCCTCGGCTTGTGACGCTGCAGCTGAAGCCGCTGCAGCGTGAAGCTTCACGCAGCTTGGTGAAGCTGCGTGAAGCTGCGGGTTACATAAGAGACACGAATGAAGCTGATGCTTAAATAAGTCATCAGAGCCCGCTGAGGACTCTGGGTCTGGATCTGGGTCTGGGTACGCCCCCCCTACCTGGAACAGGCGCAGGATGTTTGCCACCATGATGGACACGGAGCTCGCGGACGCTCCGATGACCCCGACAACTTTTTCCGGTTTGACAAACACCGGCGGCTCCCCGTTGGTGCACCGCACGTCCGACGTGTCCTTCTGGATGAGCGCCTGCACGAACGTGAGTGACTGCTCCAGCGCGTACGTGTCCCGCGAGCAGGTGTCCAGGATCCGCGCGCCCAGGGTGACGTTGGGCAGCAGTTCCTCGTCGCCATTGATCTGGTCCAGCGCGTACATCATCGCCTCCAGCCGGTGGATGCCGTTTTCCTTCTTGATGTCCCCGCACGGCATCCCCGGGACCCCCCTGGCATGCACCGGGAAGAGCCCCCCCAGCGTCACGTCGCCCTCCACCCGGATCGAGTGCGGCGCGTAAATCTCCTGGGAGCCGGCCAGGTCCAGGACCGCGTGCAGCACCCAGAGCAGCCGGAGCGTAAAACCCGGCTGGGGGGCACCCTCAGAGCCCATCACTGGATCCGTCTGCCCCCCCACCCACACCAACAGTTCAATCAATCCGCCTCTGACTTCGGCTGCGAAAACGTGATTCCACTTTTTAGGAGAGTTTTCCGGATCCAGCAGCCGAGTTCATCCCCGAGCTCGATCCAGCAGAGAAAAACCACAAACCGGAGTCCGGTAATCCCGCAGCTTCACGCAAACACACAAACCAGCGTCTCACCGATGCGTTATCCCTGTGAAGTGTGCGCAGAGCCGCTGCCGCTGCACGCACGCACGCTCGCTTGTTGCTCGAGCCCCCATTCCGGGATTTCAGAGGAGAAACAAAGAAAAAGCATCAGCGCGCGGAGGGAACGGATCCGGTAAGTCCTGAAGGCTGTCCCGGTATTCCGCGCGAGGAGGTGCGAGCAGCCCAGCCCACGGCCCCCACTGATGTCATACTTCACAAAGAATCACAAAAATGTGGTCACACCTGCGGATGGATTGCACGCGGGTTGAATAGTTTCCTCGAGCCGAGATGCGAGGACGCAGAGGCGTCAAAGCGGCACCGCACGCGCTGCTGAGTGCACGAAATAACTCTGCTGAGAGCCGAGCCGTGTGTGACAGATACTCCTCCTCCTCCTCCTCCTCCTCCTCCTTCCTTCTCCTCCAGCCCGGCTCCACACTCACCTGTCTGTCTGTCTGTCTGTCTGTCTGTCTGTCTGTCTGCGGACAGATGCTGCTGCTGCGCGCGCGGAGGAGAGCGAGAAGAAGAAGAAGAGGAGTAGATCTGTGGGATTCAGGATTTCTGCGCTCAAACTGTCTGAATAACGACTCTCTCTCTCTCTCTCCCTCTTTCCCTCACACACACACGCAATCACACACACACGCAATCACACGCGCACTCTCCGCCCACGCGCGTTCGTGTAATTATCAGTCCAAGGTGCCAAAACAATTTGCACAAACACGCTGAGAGCAAAAAACCAAAGCTCATTTTTCCTCTGCAGAATTATGGAGGGATGCTGTTATTATGAATGGCTGCATTCACAAGAACACAACAGAGCGTAGTTGTTTCATTTTTCCAGAAATATCTGCGATATGTTTAATCCCCACAAACAGCTGTGTGACATGTTTCAGACAGAAAAGGACGTTTTTTCCTCATGAAGGTAAAATAATAAAAAGTGCAGATTGCACAACATGAGGTCAGACCTCTTTAAATCACGGGCCCAGTGTGTGAGATTTAGGCAGATTGAGCAGCATCCTGCGGGCAGGGTTGCAGATTTTAACCAGCTGAAATTCCTCCCGGTTAGGATTCCTTCACTGTATGTTCACACGATGTTAGAAAAAGTGCAATTATTGAGTTAGTGACTAAAACTGGACATAAAAAACTGAACTCGGTCACGTTTAGACGAGAACGACCGACTAAACACAGAGGAGTCTTTCTTAAAAACAAAAACGCGTCCATGTGAGAACATTGTGAGAACCGTGGATAAAGCAGTTTTTAATAATGTGGAAGTCAAACTGCATAAATTCGTAGAAGAAACGTGGAAAAAAAACAAAAGAAGAAGAAAAGGGGACGAAAACAAAACAAAAGGAAGGTACCAAATAAAGCGCAGAGTCGAAACCTGCAGCGC
>NW_024628106.1:0-1036 GCF_008729295.1 Plectropomus leopardus | reverse complement strand
AAAGTATTTAATCATCTCACCTCACTTCATGCAGATATTTGTTTACTGCAGGAAACACACCTCTTAGAAACAGACGACATCAAATTGCAATCATCTCAGTTTACTCGCTCATTTTCATCACATTTCAATAAAAAACAAAGAGGAGTTTGTATTCTAATCAACAAATCAATATCATTTATCCATAACGCTACCATCGCAGATCCAGAGGGACGTTTTATCGTCATTAACATATCGATCAACAATAGCCCGCTGACAATTGGTAATCTTTGTGGCCCATCTTTCTTTCATAACTTCTTTTCGTCCATATCCAACTTCTCTGACTCCCCAATAATAATTGGGGGCGACTTTAATACGGTAATAAACCCATCCATAGACAGATCCAACACACCTGGCAATCCACACAAACAATAATCCAGTTCATGAGTGATTTTGGTCTTGGTGACAGTTGGCGCCTACAACACCCAACTGTAAGAGAATTCTCTTTTTTTTCATCAGTTCATCATTCATATTCATCATTCAATCATCCCAAATATCTCTGATCATCAAATCCACCCTATCATCATCAGTGACCGTGCCCCAGCATCATTCAGATGGAACCCACCGAGACCGCACAAACCGGCCGCCAGATGGCGCTTTAACACAACCCTCCTGAAAGACTCTGAATTTAACAACCTCATCAAAAGAGAGTGGGCATCCTTCCTGGAAATAAATGATTCTCCAAAGCCATCGCCCACACTTCTATGGGAAACAGGTAAAGCCGTCATCAGAGGTATTATCATTTCATATTCAGCCTATAAGAAAAAGAAAGAAAACAAACAAGAATCTGAACTTCAAGAAATAATCAAACAGCTAGAATCCATCAATGCAACCGACCCAACGGAAGACAAAAAGAAGAAATTAAAACAATATCGACTAGAAATAAATGAAATCCTGAATAAAAAAAACTAACTTCGTGATCAGCAGACCCCGACAGGAAAACTTCCACCACGATAACAAATCCGGTAAATATCTCGCAAACCAAATCAAAAGAAATAAG
>NW_024628105.1:0-2942 GCF_008729295.1 Plectropomus leopardus | reverse complement strand
GTTCAGACATTACTGAGCGCGCGGCGTTCTTTCATAATGTTTCATCATTAGTTGCACGTTGTGATGCCGCTCTTACCTCAACCTGCCAGCCGCTCGCCGCCTCCTCCCGCTGCTGCGTGAGGCGGCCGGTCCACGCGCCTCATTACAGCTCTCAGCTCGCTGCGTGGCCCCGCCCCTCGCCGCGCTCAGAGCTGGCGTTCATCAGATAACACGCAGCCAGAAAAACTGATTTACACGACTCCTGTCATCCCTGCGCCGCGCCGCGTGCGCTCTGAAAGACTCACGGCGTAATAAAGTCTCATGAAATAGTCTGCCAGCAAAAACACATCAACCTGCAAATCACATCACAGCGACGCCGCTCGCTCTCCATCTGTCACGCCGCGCAGCTCCAAGAGTGTGTGTGTGTGTTTACAGTGTATGTGGAGGCTGAACCTAAATCTTTTCTCCTACATGCTGGTGTTTAGTCACAGGGTGTGTGTGTGTGTGTGTGTGTGTATGTGTGTGTGTGTGCGTGTGCGTGTGTGTGTGTGTGTTCGGTCATTTGATCGCAGCATCAATACATCAGGGAGAGAATTCCAAGAATGTGGCGTTCACTCCTTCTTTTATTGGATTTCCAGCCTCCAGAGCTTCTCTCACTTTTCCACAGTAACTCGACCCCGAGCTGAGAGGGTTCATCTCAGCGACCTCCGCCACACCCAGCGGTGATGTTACAGAGCGCCGGTCACACCCGGAGTGCACTTTGACGTCGTCGCAGCAGATTTCTGTTGCTGTTTTTGTGGTTCGCGCACTGAAAAATGACTCTGCTGCATCTCAAGATTGACTTTAATGAACTGATTCTTTACTGTAGTTCTTTAAAACTGTGATTAACTGCAGAATTTCAGTCGCCGCTGATACACAGCGATGGCGCCATGAGGCCGCTCCTGCGTGTTCACACTGAACCTGACGACGGCGGCATCATGTGGCTCCGGTGTGTGATTTTGGACAGCATGCCGGCATCACGGAAACTAAAGAGGCGCGACATTTAACACAACAGTGTCGGCCGCGAGTGTGACATGTAACATACGTGCCAGCAGCTCTTTGTAAACAATAACAGTCACTGATCGTCCGTGTGTTTGGCAGCTGATGAGAGTCAGGAGCTCCTCGTTAGTTTCACTATTTGCGGAAAACTTTCGTCAAATTTTAAAGTTAACATTTTGGCTTTTTTTTCTTTACTTTTTTTCTGGCAAAGATTTCTGGCAATTTTTGTTTTCGGCAATTACTTTTCTTCAAAAATTCCCTTGTTTTTTTTTTGTTCTTTTAAGAATTTTTTTGTGTTTCTTCGTGTCTCTTCATGTCCCTTCGTGTCTCTTCGTGTCTCATTGTGTCTCGTTACAGAAATCATTTGTTCGGGAAAAAACAGAGTTTGTGTCAAGAGAGAAAAGATTTGAGTTTTTCATTTTGGAGCTGAATCACAGAGTAATTTGTCTCCTTTATGAGGGAGCTGTTTAACGGAGGACAGGAGGACAGGAGGACAGGAGTACAGGGCGACAGGAGGACAAAATGACAGGGTGACAGGAGGACAGGAGGACGAGATAATTAGCGCTTTGAGATCTGTCATGGTTTGGTGAATCGTCTCCGTGTCCTCACCCTCTCAAACGTCCCTTTACATAATAAAAACTAAAAACTTCACAGAGACGAGCTGGAGGTGTGAGCACGACTCCTTTCCTTCAGATTCAGCGAGTTAACCCTTCGAAACCTGCAGTGACATCGCTCTCCTTGTGCTGCGTTCAGGCGCCTTTCACGAGTATTTTTAAAGCTTTGGACCGCGCGTGTCGGTGTGATGCTTTCAAAAGCATGGAGAGAAAAGGGCAATGAGCAACTTGGTGAGAAACGCTCCACTAATCGCAAGAATTTAAGAGATTTATTTTATTTATTTATCTTTAAAAGCTAGGAAAATATTTTTTGGATAAAAAAGAAAAAAAACTGTGAAAAAAGAAGAAAGTTAGGGGAAAATTTCCAGGGGAAAAAAAAGAGAGAAAAGTGCTGACAGAATATTTTAGTTAGTTAGTTAGGGAAAATGTCTGAGGAAAAGAGAAAAAAATGAACGGAAAATGTTTAGGGGGAAAAAAAGAAAAAGTAAAAATGTATTATTAGTAGTAGTAGTGGTAGTATTTATTATTATTAAAAAATCTTAAGCACTTTTCTCAGGAAATTTAAGTGTTTAAAAAAAAATTCGAAGCACTTTTCATTTCCTTGGTAATTTGTTAGGTTTTTTTCCGTGTTTGTTTTTTTTCTAATTTCTTGTTACTTTTTGCTTTCATCACTCATTTCCTTCTTCCTATGTTTTTGAAATAAATCAAATTTTCTCAGGTTTCAGAGGGTTAATGATTTAAAGAGGCTTCTTTCTCCTGTATGAAATATTTAACAACAGGCAGCATCAGGTCGAGAGATGCGGAGGACGACGTGCTAACAGCTCCAGATTAATCTGAGGAGATTTTTGCATGTAAATGCCTCCTGAAAGAAAAACAAATGTCCATCAATGTGAATGACAGCATCAAAATGTGCAAACTGACGAGCAAAACACGCGACAGCTGGCAGAACAGCTGTGAAAATCACACCTTAAATATGCAGAAAATAGCATTTTACTGAGGCGTCCTTCAGGTTTCATTGAAGCTTATATAACACTGTCCAAAAAATCAATATTTGTCCACAGACGAAACCACGAACAAACGACAAGCTGTCGACACGTCCCATCTTTATACACCTATGCTTTTACTCATCACAGATATTTTTGTCTCCTTAAAAACTAAAAAAATGTGTTTCTAAGTGGCTAAACTACTGTAAACTACTAAATTACAAAAGAAAGAAATGACCAAGAGGTTAATAAGAAATCTGTGAAAAGTAAAAGAAAATTACCTGAAAATTTGGCCAAAAAAAGACAAAGTAAAAATGAAAAAAAAAAA
>NW_024628104.1:0-1587 GCF_008729295.1 Plectropomus leopardus | reverse complement strand
AAAAGTAACCACTGGCATTAAAGCAGAACATGCGAAATCTAAGAGTCTGCTGATCTTCTTCATTAATCCATTAAATTTATGAATAGGCTTATGATTTTTCATATTTTATGTCCTGTTTTTTTCACGCATATATATATATAATTTGGCTTTCTGCAGAACTGAAAAAAATCAAACTAATTCAATGGTCGCATATATTCTGTTTTTATTGAACAGACATTGATCCACAGTCATTTACAGCTTTCACATATTAAAATTTGTTTATTCTCCAGGAGTTACAAAATGGTCAAGAAAGAAGACCAATATGCTTAAGCTGCAGCTGCTCCAGAGTCTCAGAGAAAGACTGTGATCATGCTGGAGGATAGCAGCAGAAAGAGGACACTGGAAACAGTGGGTATGTTGCTGGAACCAGTGGGTTTGGGGGTAGAAACTGGTTTTGCACCACCTTCAGTCGCCTGGCCAGTGTTACACAAGTCCTTGTCACAGCACTTTATGGGGCCAATACATGCATCACTTGGGGCACAGGTCTTGCTGACGACACCTGCAATATATGAGAAGGAAAAAAATTGTTACAACAATAAAAGCCACCAGACTTTTAGTACAGCATCAGCTCCGATAAATAATATTTTTGAAATACTTAATATTAGTTGTAGAAAAATAATTCACCATTCGCTTCGGCGTAGGCACAACGGCTATTGCTGAGAGGACAAGTAAACTCGTCTTTGCATGTTTTGCCGTTACATACGAAGCATCTCAATCCGCATGCTGTACAAAAAAACAAGAAGAGTGTCACACATGTTTTAAGATACTCCACGTCTAATACTCACTGTTTTACATATTTCCATAAAAGAGAATATGAGGAGAAACATGAAGAAAAACTCAAATAAGCTGACAAATATTACGTTTTGGTATGGTAGTGTTTTTTAAAAATCAAATAGAATGCAAGCATTGTTTTAAAATCCGTTCCTCATAAAACAAAAAAAATCCATAATTTCATTATTGTATTATAAACCAATTCACATGAATCACAAGCTGTTCTTACCTGCAGAAAGAGTCATAAAGAAGATCAGAGCTCCAAAGAACTGCATTGTGAACGGAAAGAAAGTCAGACCTGTAATCAGCGTGTTAGAGGAGAGCTGGAGAGAAGACCTGAACTCTTCCTTTTATAGTCTCACCCCTCAGTCCTTTTTCAAAACCTGACAGTTGCATTTCTTCACAAAGCCTCTGCCCAGATTGAACACATTATGTACAAGAAACAGTCATGCAACTGAATGTTTAAATACAGGAACAGAAAGTGACATTAAATCATCTTTAGTAGCTTGTAACAAAACAGTTTTTTTTTGGGCGAAACTAATCGGAGCAGAAACATTGAGGTAGTTTAAAGTACTGAACTGATTTATACAGCAACAACTGACATTTGACATTAATTTTACAATCTATTAGCAAATTATGATTTTTTTTTTGTGACTTGTTCATCTGTGATCATTAAGTCTTGCAGAGAGAGCAGAGGTTATCCGACATTCAAGATTTCACCTTAATTAAAAGTATTACCAGCAAAATGTAAATTATTGAAAACAGGCAGAATGGTCC
>NW_024628103.1:0-2100 GCF_008729295.1 Plectropomus leopardus | reverse complement strand
CTTGTTTTTCAAATATTTGTTCCTCAACTGCCACTCTAATTTGGCTAAAACCCTGAGGCTTGGGTAAACTTGTTGATTAGCTGACCAACTCAGAAAACAGCTGGTTTCAAGTGAAGATATGGAAGCTGCAGTGTGCTCCTGGAATAATTTCTTAATTTCTTTCTCCTTATTATCTTTATGTAGTGTACAATGATCAGCAATCACCAGTAGGTGAAGATATGAATGTAACTGTACACTGAGTATTATCATTTCTTATCTACAAAATGAAGAAAAACATGCCTTTGTCTGGTAGTATAAACTCTAACGTCATCCTTATGTATTTCCAACAAAAATCCAATCATCAGCGCAGGATGTGGTGGCTGCGTTGGTGACAGTGTGTTAATGCTCTGTTACTTGTCCATTTTATGTGAAGCTGGATAAACTGCTGAAATGTATTAACAGATATTTGGGCTACACACAAATTCGTAAAAAAGTCAAAATTGCTGATAGTGAAATGATGACAGAAAGATTGCATGCTGTTAAAGGAATTTATTTGATCCCTTTACCGTAAGACAGTGCCTCAGGTGGTTTCACTGTAAATAGTTTGGTGACCATGACGATGACCATGCTGCTGTCGATCAGGTGTTTAGTTGAGGTCCTTTTCAGTAATAGAATCGGCTGCATGTTCAGCTTCAGCTGCATCTTTGTCACTGATGTCAGCGACATCTGCGTCATTTACAACGATGTCGTCAGCTTTGATGTGGTCAACTGCAGCAGCAATTTCAGCCTCATCATCATCTGTAGGAATTAGAAAGACATGTAACTGAGTCCAATTATAAAAGACAGGTATTCAAATTATCTTCTTCAAAGAACTTGATGATTTTTGTGATTTTAAGTAAAAAATGCACAAGACACTGAAACCCAGCATACACACACAGAAGACATATTGTGGCTATACAACATTATGCAACTATAACATCAAATGTGACCATCGAGTTACCTTTCTTTGGTGGTGCTGCGCTGATCACAACCACAAAAGCAAGAGCCAACAGCAAAATTTGGGTCTTCATTTTCTGAAAATAAATAAAAACATAATAACATTTAAAAATAAATAAATAACACTCTGAGTACAGTAACTGACTTGAATTTGTGGAGGGAGTGAAATAAAGATACTGGACTCACCTTGAGTTTGTAGGAGCTCTCAGGTCCAAATGACTTCAACTCGAAACAGGAGTATTCTGACCAACTGACCGATGCTCCTCAAATATATACCCTTTTGACCAAAGTATGTTTGCAGACTGTGAGGAGAACATCCAATGAGAAGTTTCTACAGTTTGCTGGTCAATGACAAACAATGCTCCAAGGCAGGGGGGTCAAAGGTTACAGATGACCTCAGACTAAGGCCGAGGGAGGGGAGGGCGGCATTGAAAGGTGCATGGTTGGAATCAGGAACAACAATTACTAACTGACATATCACTGACAATACAAATTATATGTATTTACATATGAAATGAATGGAGCATTGCCATTTTCCAAAATAATATATTTGAACTGTACATAAACAGTCTTGGAACTGCATCAGTTTTGCATGACTAGAAGGCCTATATTTGAAATTAGTGGGCTTACACTTTTAATTGCAGTATATCAGGTGTACACAATATTTGACCAATCTTTCATTCATGGAAATTCCCTCAAGATGGAATGATTAAACTAAGAACAAAACTGATTTGATGTTATGATTGAATACTTTGCATGAAGAACCCTGCACTCAGCAACATTTTGAGATAAAATAAGCTTTTAATTTAAAAAAAAAAAAAATCCCTCTTACAATGAGTGATGAAGTCCAACACTAAGACACCATTTTCAGCCAAATTGCAAACACTTTTGGTTGTTTTGTGAGCAATTGCTGTGTTTTTGTTTTTGTTCGTGCTCTTCTCACTGGTTTGAAGTAAGTGGAGCTCAGTTGGGAAAAAAGATAATGCCACACATTTGTTTGCACCAATTAGCATTTATAAACGTTCAAATTAGAATCTGATGACAGCTGGGTTGTTGCTTATATGGTCCAGACACCGACAAGCAAATCTGAACAAAACCCACCCACGCAGTACTGATAAATCTGTT
>NW_024628102.1:0-1693 GCF_008729295.1 Plectropomus leopardus | reverse complement strand
GTCTCTGCGTGTCTCTGTCGCTCTATATCTCAGCACCACAGTGTGTGTCTCTGCGTCTCTGCGTGTCTCTGTCGCTCTATATCTCAGCACCACAGTGTGTGTCTCTGTGTCTCACCGCTGATGGTGAGCATCCTCTCCACAGGTGTGTTGGGGACGATGTTGGTGGGCAGGTTGTTCTTCAGCTCCACCGTCCTCCTCTCGAAGCCTGCAGCACAAACACGCTTTAACCTTTGACCTTCCTGTCAGAGCATAGCGGCCAATCACAGAGCGGCAGGTCAGACGGAGTCAACGTACCGTAGAGTCCCTGAGGGTCCAGAGTCCCTCCAGAAAACACCTCCTTCCTCACTCCTTCAGGCTGAAACACAAACACAGGATACACTTGTTGTCCATTCAGAGTGGACCTGCGACCCACTTTTGGAGCGCGAGCCACCTGTTGAAAACCACTGATCTAAAGTAAATCGAACATTATTATCATTATTAATATGACTTTTTTTTTCTTTATTTAAGACTCTGAGTGGGACTTTGTTTTATTTATTGATTTTTTATTTGGACATGATTTGAGTTTGACGCTGTCATCCGTCTGTGTTCTCACCACCACTCTCAGCGTCTTCTCCAGGATGTCTCTGTCCCCCTGGCGTGTCCTCAGGGTGAAGGTCAGGGTGTGTTCTCCGGCCTGCAGGCCCAGCAGGGTGAAGCTCACCTTCCCCACCTCGCCAGCAGCCAGCGGCGTCCAGCTGCAGGCCGTGGAGTGCAGCCCCGTCCCCCCGGCGGCCGGCTTGGACTGCTGCAGGCAGAGCGCCGGGCCGACCGTCAGAGTCACGCAGTACTGAGGACGACACAAGAGTTAGCACCGCGCTCAACTGCAGCTCCCAGCATGCTTTGAGCCACCGTCATCACGCGGCGGACCGCGGACGCACCGTGACGCTGTCGGCCTGCTGGTTGTAGACGGAGCCCTTCAGCTCCAGCTGCTCTCCTCTCACCACCTGATAGGGCAGCGGGACGTCCACGCTGAGCGGCAGGCTGACCGACACCTGGACCGGCTCCGCCACACACATACCTGCAGAGACACAGACAATAGATTATACATCACGTCTTTATTTGTCCTCAGCCCACCAAACACAGAGGACAGCACAATAAGACCGGAAAAGCGTCCCAAAAACAGAGAAATGGCCTAAAATCCTAAAAAACCTCAAATCCTAGAAATCTCCTGAGATCTGAGAAATGTCCTAAAATCTGAGAAAAAAGTCCTAAATCCTGTAACATTCTCATGACGTGATTTCTGAGCTGTGGAGACTCTTTTTATTGTGTCTCTGTGCAAACTTCTCGTCTTTTTCAGCGTGAATTTAGACAAACTGACCGTCCTTGAACACGCCGACAGCCTTGATGTCCCAGGTGGTCAGAGAGTCTGGTAGAGACGTGATGGCAGAGATCTGTCCCGGCCTGAAGACACAAAATACAAAGACATTCAGAGGAGTCCTCACCGCTGTGTCAGCGGTACTAATACCGTGAATCTGCTAAACGTACAGTGTTTCCCTCTGAGTGCAGTAAAAGTATAAAGTATCAGAATATGTAAAAACGGAGTAAAGTTAAAGGTCCCTCAGAGGACAGAGAGGATGGAAAGACAAAATATCACAATGATGTCTCTTTTCATCTCTAATGTGTTTGTGGTTATGAGTATGGGTGAGGTGTGCTT
>NW_024628101.1:0-4140 GCF_008729295.1 Plectropomus leopardus | reverse complement strand
AGTTGTAGGCGGAGCGAAGGCGTTTACACGTCTCGTTCAGGTTGCACGCCTTCGCCGCGTCCAGACAGGGGTTACAGGGTTTCCCCGCCTCCGAGCAGGGGCTCATCTTGGACAGAGACGAATCTGGACAGAAAGACACGAAGAGACGCGAGAATATTAAATCAAATTTACAGACAGATACAGAAAGCTCACAGCTGTTTTAACAGCGCTGAATATCAAAAATAAAATAATAGTTTAAATAAAATCCGTCACCGGTGTTTGTGACCGGCTGCGAGAATCACTCTGCACGCTACAACTTCACCACCGTCTGCGTGTGCTTTTATTTTTATTGATTTATTACAAATCACACCGATATGTCAGCACAGGGACCCACTTTGCAAAATAACAGGAGGCCAGGGGCCTTGGGACTTTTTTAGGACTTTTAGGATTTTAGATTTTCTTTTCTACACATTTCTAAGATTTTGTTTTTTTTAAATTGTAGGATTTTTATTAATTTTTTATTTTTTTTTAGGATTTAAAGACGTTTCTGAAATTTTTTGACATGTGTTGGTCCTTAGGGCATTTGGGGATTTAAGGACATTTTAAAGATTTTTTTGTGAAATTTGTAGGATTTTTTGACATTTGTAATATTTTAGGATGTTTCAAGGATTTGGGGATATTCGGAGGATTTTAGCTCATTTGAAGAACTTCAAGATATTTCTCTGATTTAGGACAGTTCAACATTTCAGGATATTTCAGGATTCATTTTTAAGATTTAAGAATATTTCTATAATTCTAGAAAATTTGTAAGAATTTAGGACATTTTAGGATTTTAAGTCATGTCAAGGATTTTAGGATGTTTGTAGGATTTTTCGGCATTTGTTGTATGTTAGGACAATTGCAGGATTTCAGGATTTTGGGACAATTTTATGATTTTAGGACATTTGTAGAATTTTAAGATATTTCTCAGATTTAAGACAGTTTAAGGATTTTAGGAAATCTCTTGGATTTAGGATGTTTTTAAGATTTACGGACGTATCTATGATTTTAATACATAACTGGCATTTTAGGATTTTTCTGGGATTTTTGGACATTTTAAAGATTTCAGGACATTTTTGACAATAAGCTCTATTTTGATGCTGTTTTATGTCTCTGACACCTTATGGAGACTAAAAGGACAAAAACTCTTCACAGTGTCCATCACTTTATTTTTACTGTCAGTTAGAAAATAATTGGGGGGCCAGATTTGGTCTGCAGACCATAGGTTGAGTATTGCTGGTTTATAGCTTCTGTCCTTGGTGAGCTCTGTGATTAATAACGTTTTCCTGTCTTCCTGTCTTCCTGTCTGTCCGTCTCTGTCCTGGTTATTGTGGAGTTTCTGCTGACTTTTGTTCGAAGCTGTTGCACACAGTCGTCCCTGCAGGGACAAATAAAGTTTTGTAACATTTAATTGAATCTGGAAACTGACTTTAAAAATCAATATGTATGTGAGGCGGGCGCGGCGCTCGCCAGCGTTACACCGAGCGACCTTTAGGACGTGTTTCTGAGGTGAACTAAACAATCGCTCTGAACGACAAACTTTAGCGTCCTTTCTCCTTCTGCTGTTTTCTCGTGTTTCTGAATGAAATCAGGTCAGTTTTATTTATAAAGCACATTATTACAAAACACAGTTTTCCTCAGAGGGTTTTACAGCAGGCACCAACCCTCGGACCCCAGACCCTCACATCACCCGAGGAAAAACTCCCCAAAAACAACCCCTGAAACGGAGGAGGAAAGAGGAAGAAACCTCAAGAAGAGCGGCAGAGGATGATGAGGGATCCCTCTGCAGGACGGACAGACGAGCGACGGATGTCCTAAATTATACATGAGTACAACCAAAGGGAGAGAAGGGGGGGGGGGGGCAGGAGAGGGACAGCGGGGGAGGAGAGGCGGGGGCAATAACGGCATAAATGAGGCCAGTTTGTTCAGGTTCTGAAGGGTTAAAATTCAGTACCTGTCAGTACTGACCGGACCTGAAACTGAACATATTTGAGTAAAAGTTGACTTCGAACAGAGTCTGTTAGAAACCTGAGAGGACGTCTGCAGACCTGAGAGGACGTCTGCAGAGGACGTCTGCGCCGCGGCAGGTCTGATCACACGTGTGAACGTCACACCGTAGTGTCTATGTGAACACACACACACACACACACACACGTGGACACCATTAACATCCAATCCAACACGTCCAATTACACGAGTCTAATGGAGGAGACAAGTGTGACCTCGACCCGGCAGAGTGTGGCGAGACGACATTTCCTGAGTCGACGCCACCTCCAACATCAGGACTTATTTTAACAGAAAAATGTGTCTTAAATAACATTTCCTGCACGGCAGACGCTGAGCGCTGTCACAGGGGACAGACTGTGCTCTGATTACACTTTCTGTCATAATGTTAAAGTGTCAGATGTTTAAATTAACCCCTTAGGGCCCGCTTTAATATCACACACACTCATATCGTTCTGCGCGCAAAATCCGCTTTTTAAAATTCATCTTTAAAAAATATTTTACATGAATTTGATTTTCTACTTTCAGTGAGTTTATTTGTTTGACCAGCATCAGTCCTAATTATAAATATCAAATATTCGTGAATTTTTAGAATTTTAAAATTCTGAAAATAAATTCTTTCTTTGTTTTGTGATAATTGTGTGTGTGTTGATGCATGTGTCCTAAATGTAGTCCAGATTGTGTATCTGAGTGTAATCAGTGAATTTGCAGCTCAGCTCCTACAATAAGTCTAAAATACACTGTGGAAACTAAATAGTTACATTCAGACTGTTCAGGTCCAAAAATGCTCCATTGAAACCCAGTAAACTTAACGAAAAAAGAAAATCATATGAATGTATAATTTTTTATGTAGTATATTGACAATAATTCATTTTTTGTGAAAGTGACATCATGACAAAAACCTGATGTTTAAAGGGTTACATCACGCTCTTATCTGGAGGTTTTTTCAGGTGAGCGATACTAAACTGCCATGCTGCACATTTCTGTTAGAAACGTGCTTTCCTGACACGCGGCCTGATTTTACATGCAAACAGCAGCAGGTCTCTACTGCCGTCATTTCACCGTGTTTCGTGTCTGCGTGTTCATGTTTATCGAGTTATGAAGAGGAGGAGCGAAGGTTTCATTAAACTCCGCCTCCTCGTCTCTTTAAAACTGTAACTCACGTTACATCGTAACAATGAAGTGTGAGGTGACAGAGAGGCCGCCGCTGTGAGCTGTCGGCACCTCCGTCTGTGATGTCACATGCAATTAAAGATGAATATGGTTACAATTAATGTGTGTGTGTGTGTGTGTGTGTGTGTGTGTGTGTGGTATCAGTGTGTTCAGTTAGAGCTTCACACTGTG
The DNA here is from genome assembly GCF_008729295.1 of Plectropomus leopardus. Classification (NCBI taxonomy): domain Eukaryota; kingdom Metazoa; phylum Chordata; class Actinopteri; order Perciformes; family Serranidae; genus Plectropomus; species Plectropomus leopardus. The sequence goes on along the minus strand of NW_024628101.1, from coordinate 774 downwards.
TTGCTCCCCTGCAGATAACCTTGGTGGTGCTTGTCTGACTGAACACACACACACACACACACACACACACACACACACACACACACACAGCTGTATAGACAGACAGAGAAGCAGTTTGTGTTTCCAGGAAAAAGCTGATTTTGTGTCGAGGAGTTTCTTCTGAGGGACACTGAACACTGAAGTCTCTACAAAACACCAAAGTTTGGAGCCTAAAAAGCAACTAAAAACAAAGCCATGTCTTGGTAAAGAAAAAAAAATCCACTATCTCCGCTGAAAAGCAGTGACAGATCATCAGAAAACACATCTACTGCCTAAAAATCAAACTGACTCACATCGATCTCTCTTCGTTGCACCATACCCGCTGGAAAACCTATGATGGATGACTAAAAAATAACAGGTTTGAGGGATAAAAAGCTGCAGGAAACACAGCGTGTGTGTCTCTGTGAAAAACAGCAGCTTTTCCAGGTACAACACCCACGAGACAAGCTGATGGTTGGCTTAAAAAACATCCAGATTTCAGAGTAACAAGCTGCTGGAAACACACGTGTTGGTAAAAAAATCCTGCTTTTTACTGCACTTTATCCGCCTTTGAAACGACCTGCCTGAGGAGATCAGGTTTGCAGATTCTGTGACTTCTTTTAAATCATTTCTTAAAACCCATTTTTATAGACTTGCATTTATTTGATGTCGTCTATTCTTTATAGATACATACAACAGTATTTTTATTTATTTATCTTTTCTTTTCTTAATTCTATTTTATCTGATCTTAATTAT
>NW_024628100.1:0-1462 GCF_008729295.1 Plectropomus leopardus | reverse complement strand
GTGTGACGACGCATTTTCACTAAAATCTGCATCATGTTAACAGTTAAAATTAATGAACACATTTTTATTTTTGCAATCAGTAGGATTTAAAACGTATCTTTTATAATAAATAGAGTTAGTAAAACAAATAATTAAAAAAAAAACTAACCTTGAATGTTTTACTTTTGGAGGATGAGAAAAGTATTAAAGGTGCTAAAAAAATCACCAAAATATCAAACAAGTTTGGTGCAGAAACACTGAGATAAATTTCAATCAGTTTTATTGAACATTTAAGACATAACATTTTTTATTTTTTATTTTGAAGGTGAAAATATTTTTTGTTTTGGAAAAAAACCTTTGTGATGTATATTTTTTTTGTTTTTTATTCTTTACTGTAACGGTTTGTTTCTGACACATTATACTTTTGTCTTTTTTAATTTTCTGACATCATTAAAGGGAAACGCCACTGATTCCTGCTGTGTTTCACTCGCTTTTGTCTGTCGAATGTTCATCAGAACTAAATATTATTTAGGTTTGATAAATACTGCAAGACCAAAATCAAAAACTGTTAATATGATAATAATATTGATGGTATTTGATGACTGATCAGAAGAAAATTAAACATCAAATTATTATTGATCACCTCCACATTGTGACGATATCGTCGGGCCGACTTTTGCTGCTTTTACACGTGAGAATTATTTTAATAGATAATCAGAAATACTTTGTTGATCCTTGGAGGGAAATTTTGGGGAGCGACCAACACATTGTCATCCATAAAATCATAAAAGGTTAGTTCATAATGTTGCCAATAAAATGATAAAAACATCAGTTTATAATGTCCAAAAAAATAATAAAAACTTCAATTTATAATGTCCAAAAAAATGATAAAAACAAAAGTTTATGTCACCCTTAAAAATCATTAAAATGTCACTGTAACACGGCCTTTAAAACCACGAAAACACAATAATTATAATATCCACAATACTGGAAAATTTTAAAAAATTATTATTATTTTGACTGGTTTTAGGTTTTTTTTTTTTAATGGCAGCGACCGTCCGTAGAAATAAAGTGTTTTTTGTGTGTTTGGTAGTTTTGGTAGTTTTGAGCAGCACCTACCAGAGCTCAGCACACTGCAGGTCTGCACTCACTCTGCCTGTTTCCAGGTCCTGGACCTGTCCGGGTCCTGGTCTTTGGCTCCGGCGAGTCTCTCTGCAGACCTGAGTGTCTGTTGATCGGTCTGAACCACGCGATGAGGAAAGCAGTTTCTCAGTCTGAGAGTCCTCGTGGGACCATCAGGTTCTCTCTTTGACCTTCTCACCTGGTTGCTGCGTTTGTCTGAAGAGTCCTGCTTGTTCCAAATTTCCTCCGTTTTGGAAAGATGGAGACTTTTTCCCAAATCTGATCCTCCACAGACTTCTGTCTCTGAGCTCTGCAGCTGCCACCTCACGGCTCAGCGCCTGTCTGCTGTGACTCCGTGTGC
>NW_024628099.1:0-2079 GCF_008729295.1 Plectropomus leopardus | reverse complement strand
GTTGATATGTTAGATCTCATATCTATGACATAACAGTAGCTAACCCTCACGCTCTCTGACAAACACTGAGCCTCCTAAGCAAATCGACGGTGGCTCAATGTTTAACCCCCTTGCCACAGCTGCTAGCCTTTTAACCATGCAGCAAAAGGCTGCTGCTGGAAAGCTATGCTATAGCCGTTAGCTGTTGACAATAAGTGCTAAAGCCGCTGGTCTTTTAAATACCCTACACTGTAGAGGTTTTTGTTACTTGAGCTTGGGGCTAGGTGTTAGCTGTTTAACATGCAGGCTGGTGGCATTAAGGGGTACGGCTGCCGGCACTATTATTAATATAGAGCATAAGGCTGGTGATGCAGAGTGCTAAAGCTGCTAGCTGTGATGCCCAGGGAAATCCCTGCTGCTGACCTTTCACTGACAGGATTAAACCTGACACAGACGCAGACACACACATGGTAATGAGTGCTGGGAGGGAGAAGGGAGGATGGGAGGGAGGAAAGGAGGGAGTTAGAGAGGAAAATGATGATGGGAAACGCAAGAGAGAGACAGTGATAGGGGAATTAGGGAAATAAAGGGGATGGACTTTGGGAAAGAAAAGACGAAAGCAGCTACAGAGCATGTGCTAGCTTTAGGGGGAAAAAAGACAGAAAGTGGAAGGGGAAATGAGACGAGCTGGTGTGAACTGCAGGGGATGGCAACGCTGTTTATAAGATTAACAAAATAAGATGCCAGCGAGGGGGACCAGAAGAGGGAAAGACAAAATAATTATGCAAGGAGACAAAAATGATAATAGGTGGGATGAGCCAAGTGACCCAAGAGGATCAGATGAGCAGATCAGATGAGGGACAACAGGTGAAAGTAGAGAAGACAAGACATGCAATGATAAAGGTGGAACAACAGGTGAGAGAGGAACAGGACTCAGAGAGCAGAGGAAGATCTGGGAAGATAGAAGAGAAGAAGGGAGGAAGAGCAGGGAGGGTGAGAAGAGGAGAGGATAAGAGACAGCAAGCAGAGCACACAGCAATTCCCTCACAACAGTGTTGGTGAGGCTGTAATTTAACGCTCCGTCAGGTCGCAATCAGAGCCTGTGTGTGCATGCATGTGTGTGTGTAAGTGTGTGAGCAAGCAGGGAGAGGGGGGGCAGTTAGACACACACCAGAGTCGGAGGGAGGGATGGAGGGAGGGATGGGGGAACACAAACAAATGAATAGATGAGCAGATGGAAGGGACTGGCAGGGCAGATCCTTGGGCTTTGTCAAGATTTTGTTTCTGCACTTCTTTGCTTGGAGACATGTCTCTTTGGGACAGGAGACTAAGTCAGATGAGAGAAGTTGATAAGTAAAAGGTCGAGAGGGGAGATGAGGTGCAAGGAGAGGAGAGGAAAAATGGAAAATATTAACAGCCATGCAGGAGTAGCGGATGGAGCAGGAGAGGAGGTACAAGGAGAGTGAAGGATGAGTTAGGGAGATGAGTGAGAGAAGACTGGAGAGGAAATAAAAGTGCAAAAGGATCAAAGCAAAGATGGGAGAGGACGAGATGAGGGAGGAGGACATTGGGAGAGGGGGAGGGGTGTCAAGGACAAAAGGGGATGAGGAGGGAGGTGAGGATTGAAGAAAATAGAGGATGAGATGGAACTGTAATGGAGAAGAGAAGAAAGGGGAAAGAGGAAAATTCAGAGGAGAGGAGAGGGAGAGACGATGGGATTAGAGAAGGGTTGGAAACGGAGGAGGGAAAAGAGAGCCATAAGGGAGGGGAGAGGGGACAAAAATGAGTTTCTTTTTCATCCAGAGTAGAATAATCCTCAAAAACTGCAGAGATAAAGGGAGTTCAAAGGACTAGTTAGAATGTGAAAAAAGGGAAAAGAAGTATTTCCTTACATCTATGCTCAGAACAGTAAAGAAAAGCAAAATGCCCATTTCTCACATCTGAGCATGGTGTTAGATGGCTGTTTTTTTACAGATAACAACAACAGACAGATAAAAGCTAGCCATGTTATCAAGCTTGTTAATAAATGAATTATCAATGGATTTTCCACATAATTTCTTGCAAATAGGTTAAACGCAGACATAATCATATCAAAGTAAG
>NW_024628098.1:0-1975 GCF_008729295.1 Plectropomus leopardus | reverse complement strand
CCCCTGGTCTCCTGTCATTGTGCAGAGTGACCCCTGGTCTCCTGTCATTGTGCAGAGTGGCCCCTGGTCTCCTGTCATTGTGCGGTGTGGCCCCTGGTCTCCTGTCATTGTGCGGTGTGGCCCCTGGTCTCCTGTCATTGTGCAGAGTGGCCCCTGGTCTCCTGTCATTGTGCAGTGGGGCCCCTGAGCTGAGGTTTGAGTGTCTCTGCAGTAGAGTTGAGTAGTGGGGACGGGGACAGACAGAGGAGACGTGTCTGTGGTCCATCAGTGACGCTGAGACATTTGTATTTTTCAGGAGCTGATTTCCACGTTTCAGCTGCACAGTTTTGACATCAGGACTCCGTTCAGACAGATTCTGGCCTACAGACAGTGGAAGACTGAATCTGAGGTCACTGCTGCAGCTTCACGCTGATCCCAGACCAGTTTACACACTCGCAAACAAACAAACAAACAAACAAACAAACCCCTCTTGTCTGCAGGGATACCAGATCATGAACGTCCTGCTTGCGGCTTTTAAAGGGAACGTCCAGGCCCTGAGGAGGTAACAGTACAACATTATACAACCACTTTGTGTTTTATATATATATGTATATGCAGATATACATATATATTTTTCCCTAGATCTCCATATAACGAGCTAATTATGGTGTTAAAACTAACAAACAAAAACAGCTGATGGTCAGTTGGTTATGAAGTCTTGGTTTCTTTAAAAAGTTCTAGCAGTTTTTTTTTTCTTCTAACATTTTTGGTGAATTTTAAAAAAAATTTGGGTGATTTTTTAAAAATCTTATTTTCTCTTTATTTTTTGGCCATTTTACTTGTTCAAATGGCAACTTTATTTTTCTTTACATTTTTGGGGGGACTGTTTTCTAGCCTTTAAAATTTGTTGGGATTTTTTTTTTATTGGTGATTTTTTTTGGTCATTTTTTGGTGATTTAAAAAGAAACTTTTGACAATTGTTTTCTTTCAAAATATTGAATTTTTGGAATTTTGTTTTTCTTTTTTCCTTTTTCTTGGTCATAAATAATAATTGAAAAACATTGATTTCTGAGGATGAAGCAGTGGCTTCTTCTGTGGTTGTCTGCAGGTACTTCCTGTCTGGAGTCGATGTAAACGCCGTCGATTATGACGGCAGGTCGGCTCTGCACGTGGCGGCCGCCGAAGGTCACGCTGAGGTCATCCGCTTCTTGTTGGAGAACGCCGGAGCAAACCCCGCCCTCAGGGACAGGTGAGGTGATGACGAGCAACTCCAAAAGAAATAACATGCAAACTTGTGAGAAATTAGTTAAAAATTAAATGAAAATGACCTTAAAATAAGCAAAAACATAATAAATTAACAAATAAATACATTTTAATCATTTTATTTTTTTCTATTTTGAAACATAATTCAAGTTAGTCATCGTTTTTTTGTGGCATCATGACAAAAACCTAGCATATAAAGGGTTAAAATTCATAAAAATGTTATATTTATGATTGGGACTGATGTTGGTTAAAAAATAACTTAATGAAATTAAAAAATAATTTTAATGTATAATGTTTTTTAAAGTTTGGTTTTGAAAAGGAGAGTGTGTGATGTTAAAGTGGCACTAAAGGGTTAAAACAGAGCATCCGAAGCTCTGTTTACAGCTCAGATGTAAATAAGCAGCAGCGACTCAGAAACAGATGAAATATTCAAACTGCAGCTCGGCATCGCTCGCGTTAAAACACCCACCGACTCGTGGACAAAACCAAAAGGACCAAATCAGAGTTTTCAAACCAAAATGTCTCCAGTCAGTGAGCAGGTGGACATCCACTGTCCCCTCAGGTGTCTCCGTCCTCACCTGCAGCACCTTCATCGTCTACGTGTTAATGTAGTTCTGTCTCTCCACCAGGTGGGGGAGCTCTCCTCTGCAGGAGGCCAGGAGGCACAACAAGGAGGCTGCAGTCCAGCTGCTGCAGGGATCCACCTGACCCCCAAACTGACCCCAAAACTGAC
>NW_024628097.1:0-4177 GCF_008729295.1 Plectropomus leopardus | reverse complement strand
CCATCTGAGTGTTCAGGAGTTTCTGGCTGCTCTTCATGTCCATCTGACCTTCATCAACTCTGGAGTCAATCTGATGGAAGAACAACAAACAACCTTCCGGTGGCATAAATTGTTAAAAGAAAAACAGGATATAAAATATCTACACCAGAGTGCTGTGGACAAGGCTTTACAGAGTCCAAATGGACACCTGGACTTGTTTCTTCGCTTCCTCCTGGGTCTTTCACAGCAGACCAATCAGATTCTCCTAAGGGGCCTGTTGACACAGACAGGAAGTAGCTCTCAGGCTAGTCAGGAAACAGTCCAGTACATAAAGAAGAAGATCAACGAGACTCTGTCTCCAGAGAGAAGCATCAACCTGTTCCACTGTCTGAATGAACTGAATGATCGTTCTCTGGTGGAGGAGATCCAACAGTCCCTGAGATCAGGACGTCTGTCCACAGATGAACTGTCTCCTGCTCAGTGGTCGGCTCTGGTCTTCATCTTACTGTCATCAGAAGAAGATCTGGACGTGTTTGACCTGAAGAAATACTCTGCTTCAGAGGAGGCTCTTCTGAGGCTGCTGCCAGTGGTCAAAGCCTCCAACAAAGCTCTGTGAGTACAGAGTTGTTGGATTTATTTAAATAATCATATATTGATATCTTCTAAAAAGGAGTGAAAATAACTCACTTTTTTTCCTCATTGTGTCAACAGGCTAAGTGGTTGTAACCTCACAAAGAGAAGCTGCAACGCCCTGTCCTCAGTTCTCAGCTCTCAGTCCTCTAGTCTGAGAGTACTGGACCTGAGTAACAACGACCTGCAGGATTTAGGAGTGAAGCTGCTGCTTGTTGGACTGGAAAGTTCATACTGTACACTGGAAACTCTCAGGTCAGATCATAGTAGTTTTTTAAAGATTTGTTTTGTCTTGAATTATAATTACAATTTAAAGATTATATGTAAAAACAAAACCGTTGTGAGGTTTCTTCCAAGATTTAGAAACATGGATGTTTGCAAATTAAGAGAGAGACAGAAGGAGAGAGGAGCTCGTTGTATAATAGCAAGTTCCCCTGCAGCCGTAGACCCATATCAGTCTTACTAGGGACTGGTTCAAGGCAAGCCTGAGCCAGCCCTAACTATAAGTTTTATCTAAGAGGAAAGTTGTAAGTCTACTCCTAAATCAAGAGAGAGAGAGAGAGGGATAGAGGTATTAAAGGGAGTCCTCCCCATGGACTAGGCTTATAGCAGCCTAACTAGGGGCTTCTCCAAGGCAAGTCTGAGCCAGCCATATCTATAAGCTTTTTCAAAGTAAAAAAAACTCTAGCCTCTAAGACCAAAAAACTTGAAGGTACCACAAGTAACCCTACATTCTGGGAGCGCAGAGCTGTGGTGGGTTAATGGGGTACTATAAGATCTCTAAAGCGCTGCACTTCATTTTTCAAGTATCTCACTTGGATTCAGTGGGACACTTTAAAAACTTTCTCTAACACACCTCAATGTCTTCGTGTGTGATACAGTCTGCATCCCAAGGAATATAATGATAGACTAATGTTAATCTAAAACTACTACACACATAGCCTGTATCCCAATAAGAAAGGTGTTTCCACACACCAGCTGACGCCCCAAGTGACGCGAGAGATAAAGCCAATAAGAATATTGAGCACGTTCCGGGACTCTACTGTAAAAGTCACAGATGACATCAATAAACTCACCAAGTCTGTGATGGATTAAACTTGTAAAACTACAGAAGCAGCTGCGCTCAACACTATGTTAAATTATTCCACAATCAAACCATGCATTACCTGAACTATCAGGGATGCCATTAACACATGTCACACAGTCAGAGAGAAAACTCTGACAATTATAAAACAGCATCCTACAATGTTAAAAAAGACAAAAGGGACTTCAGTGCACAAGTCTCAGGAGCTGACAGGATCACACTCTACTACAGCTGTAGGACTTAATGTGACATTATCAAACACTACAGTCTTTCAACTAAGTTTAACCTTTTTTGTTAGTAGATGCTTTTTAAAATACCTGGCTTTAAGAGGTGCTGAAGCCCCCTCAGCAACCTTACAACCCATATTAAATTTCAGAGATGTTCAATTGTTTGTTATTGTGTGAATCTGGACGTCTCAATTAAATTGTGGTAAGAGAGGACTTTAAAATAGCATTATCTGCAGGAAAACTGGTAACCTGAGGCTGATTTCAAAAGCTGTACGGATTTTTAAAGTCAGATCCCAGCCTTATGAACCACTTCCTGATTAGATGTTTCATAGCAGTGCAGACTGCAGGGACTTAGATGCCGAGGAACCCCCCGTCATGATATTTAACAGAGAAGCAACATCAGAATTAGTCGTAGGTTTTACAAAGACTAATAGTTTGAATTTGAATACACATGGCATTTTGTAGAATTTGTTCCATGATTGATTCATCACTTTGCATCCACTGTTATCAGCCATCACATCACCCATTACAGTCAGGTATCACCTCTAAAAAATCACATCTTATAAAGTGTGATTTAATTTGAACCCAAATGTGTGTCCTCTTGTTTATTACTGTCTCTTTAGGCTAAGTGGCTGCAACCTCTCAGAAACAAGTTGTGAAGCTCTGTCCGTGTTTCTTAGCTTTAAGTCCTCTGGTCTGAAAGAACTGGACCTAAGTAACAACCACCTGCAGGATTCAGGAGTGAAGCAGCTGTTTGCTGAAGTGAAGAGTCCACACAGTGCACTGGAAACTCTCAGGTCAGTTCTCAGTACAATAGTCTTGAGCCAATGAGAGGCAAATAGCAGCCTGTGTTCTATGTTTACTTCTTTAGTTTACATCAATGCTTTAAATCAAAGCCTCTCTCATCGTGGTAATTCTTAATGTCCATGTCATTAGGATTTTGACAGTGTAGAAAATCTTTGAGGTGCTTTCTTATGATTTAGATTCATGTTCTCTTTTGCAAAGAGAAATAGTTTCTGACACCAAAGGCCACAGAGACCCAAAGATATTAACTGGTACTGAGAAGAGGTAATACCTTATGTGTAGAATATAGATATTTATGTTGTAACGTAAAGCTTTCTGTGATTATTAGCATGATGATCAACATGCATCAAACAGTCGACAGTAATAAGTTGAGTTTTTCTTTTACCATCCATTCATCCATTTTCATATGCTTATCTGGAGCCGGGTGGTGGGTGCAGTGGGCTGAGTAAAGTACTATTGATATCCCAATCTCCAGCAACGCTTTTCCCTGTGGCCCCCCCATGAGAAACACTGCCCTGGTCTGCCACTCAATAGACTCTTTATGTGACCTCCATGTGACACTGGAAAGGTGTTTCAGCCAAGACAGCCCAACAATGTTCGGAGCCTTCAGCATCATGATGGCCGGGTTCAGGAGTGCCTCTAAGTGTTTTTCCACCGCTTGACAATGTCCCCAGTCAGGGTACTCAGCTGAACACAGTCTGAGACAAGTCCTGCTTTGCCTTCCTGATGTGTCTAACTGTGTTCCAGAATTTCCTGAGGCCAAGGCCTCAGACCATAGCCTCCATGAACTCCTCCCAGTTTACCAGTTTTCCAAACCCAGGTTTCTAGTTTGGCGACCACTGCAACTGCAGCCTTTCCTGCCAACCAGTGCCTGTCTGCTGTTTCAGAAAACCCCTGGGCTAACCATGTGCGAGAGGCCTTCCTGACAGCTGGTCTTAAGTCGCCACCACGACAGGCAACAACAACCCTCTGACCACAACTTTTAGTAGCTACCTCTACTCTGCTGTCGGATCATTTATTCATTGTTTGTGGAGCTGTCCTCATGTCCAGCAGTTTTGGATTATAATTGTTCAACAGTTTAATGTAATTTTCAAGCGTCATCTACATCTGAGCGCAAGGCCACTAGATGATGAATTACCTGCCGATTTTTGCAACCGAGACCTTTTGCACACTCTGCTGCATTGTGCCCAGAAATGTATCCTGGCCATATGGATCACTGATAAAGCTCCCACTCTCAATCAGTGGAAACAAACTGTGACCAGTATTATTCCATTTGAAGCTTACTCCACAGCCTTGAAGGATAAACCCTTTTTATTTTACCGGACCTGGGATCCATTTCTTGACTACCTGGGTACCACTGCACCTCACAGGATGAGGGAAAAGGGAAAAGGATCAGACTTCCTGATCTCTTGTCCTTCGTTTTTATTTAATTATTATTGTCATTATCTATTTT
>NW_024628096.1:0-3740 GCF_008729295.1 Plectropomus leopardus | reverse complement strand
GTGTGTGAGAGCGAGTGTGTGAGAGTGAGTGTGTGTGTGAGAGTGAGTGTGTGTGTGTGTGTCATAACGAAAGTAGAAATCTGTGTTTATACGGAGGAGACCGTAGCGGACGTTTCTCTTCATAAACGGTGTTAAACACAGCGTGATACAGACGCAGCACTAATATTTATGTAACAAAATAACTTCAAATACATAAAACAAAAATAAATAAATAAATAAATAAAAATAAACTAAAAGAAGTTGATCTGTCTCCTTCTGGATATAAAACATGATCACCTCATCACATGTGTGTGGAACTGTGTCATAATTACTGTATGATTGATTTATGACCAACATGTTTTCACCTGTGACCACAAAAAATACAATCACTTCATGTTTGGGTCCAAGTGGACGTTTGTGCCAAATTTTACAAAATTCCCTCTGAGCCTTCTTGAGATTTTGCATTTACCAGAATGAGACGAACGTGATGCTACAGCGACCTTGACCTTTCACCTATGACCACAGAAATCTAATGAGTCAATCACTGAGTCCAAGTGGAGGTTTGTGCCAAATTTGACAAAATTATCTTCACGCATTCATGAGATATAGTGTACAGGAGAATGGGACGCACGGACAGACAACCCCAAAACATAATGCCTCCAGCACAAACACTTCTTATGGGCAAATAAAGGCCAAGGTCAACAAATAATAGCCCCAAAGCAGGGCTATTCAACAACACTTTTCCGGGGCCAAACACTGTTCGGGGGCCAAACATTTTCAAAAGTAGACACAACACGCCACCACATCTTCAAAACTTTTTTTAGCTACAAAATGGACACAAAAACAACAAACTTGTTTTAAAAAAATGAGCGAGTAAAGTATAAAGTATAAGTATATAGTCATACAAAATGCTTAATTATTTGTTTTTTCTTTAGATTTCAACAAAAACACGTTAGGCTTACTTCAGTACTATTTTTAGGAAGCGTGGACTTCCTGTCTGCTCCCTCTAAAGATCTAAAATACGATAAAACCACCCGCAGTGTGGTTTACACTGGGTTTACTGGTGGAAACGGATCCCAGCGTGGCACAAACGGCGAAGGTTATGTTACAAACTGATTGACAGCAGAGACAGAAGAAGAAGACGACAGGATGAAGAGATGAAGGGCTGACAGAATGACGGGATGAAGAGATCCGTCCCTCACAGCACGAGGTCCGGAGTCTCACACGATCACATGACTGCCTTTCCCAACCCTGGTCCCAGATCAGCTGCAGACTGGTCAAACTGGGAAGTCTGGCGTCTGGATTTACTGTTTCGGACAGTTTACGTGTGTACACACCTGTTTGGAAGTACTATACTCTCATTGTACAATAGCAACAGCAAACTATAAAGTAGGTTGAAATTTGGAAGTATTTGGAGGTATGGAAGTAGATCATATCTGGAAGTAAGTATTTGGAAGCACACAAGTTAATAGAAATATGGAAGTATTTTGAGGATTGCAAGCAGATAATATTCGGAAGTGTTTGGAGGTATGCGTGTAGAAAATACTTTTGAAGTATTTTGAAATACACTAGATATTTATTATATAGATAAATAGGTGAAAATTTTGATGTATTTTGAAGGAAACTTGTAAATAGACGTTTGAAAGTATTTGGAAGTATACAAGCAGACATATATTTGGAATTTTACAAGTCGGTAGATATTTGAAAGTATTTGGAGGTGTAAAACTATACCGATATTTGGGAATATATAATTAGACACATATTTTGGAAGCATTTAAAAGTACATTCTAACACGCTGGGAGGTATCTAACCATAGAAGTACTTGGAAATATTTTGAATTGTATGTGTATATAGTTAGAAGAATTTGGAAGTTTAAAATAATATTGATATCCTAAAGAGTTTTGAGAGAGAGTTCATTGTACAAGCACATGAACATATGGAAGTATTTGGAGGTGTACAAGTACACAGATGTTCGGAAATATTTGGAAGTGCATTTGGAAGTAAGTGCATAAATTATGAAGCATGAAGTAAATTCTGTAGATATTTGGGGGCAGTATAAAGTATATGATATTGGGAAACATCTTGAAGTATATAAGATACTTGAAAGTATTTGTGTTGCTGTGACGTCTGTGTTTCTCAGCCTTGTTTCCGGGGGAGGATTTGGCCGAGGGACCGGGGCGGGGAGAGTGTGAGGCGGGGGGAGGGGAGATGGCGTTACCTTCCGCAGTACCAGAGAGGCCGTCGGCTTTGAAGTTGCTGGTGCTCTTCTTCCTCCGGTGCTTCTTGCGGTTGGCGTGCGGCGACGGCGGCGGCTCCATCTTGGGACTGGTGGTACTGGAGATACTGGGACTGGAGCAGACCGAGTCTCCCAGGCCGGTGTCTGCAGACGGACGCACGAAGGACGGACGTCAAGAGTTAAAATTCTTCTGTTGGTACTTCACAAAACTGACACAGCGAGCAAATATGACAAAAAAACCCCAAATATATCACAGTATTCAACACAGTATTCAAAATCCTTCAGAGTATATACAACAATATTTGGAAGTACATGGAAACACATAAATATGCCAATATTTGAAGTATTTCAATATGTAGATAGTTGGAAGTACATAAAAATACAAATATTTGGAAGTACTTAAGTATGTAGATAGTAGGAGGTACATAAAAATACAAATATTTGGAAGTACTTAAGTATGTAGATAGTTGGAAGTACATAAAATACAAATATTTGGACACAAGTATGCAGAGAATTAGGATTACATAAAGATACTGATATTTGGAAATGTGTAAAAGTACAGATTGCTGGAAGTTTTCACGTGTATTTATACAGGATGTTGATGCAGGATTAGGTGAGTATATAAACATCTGGAAGTGTTTTTATGTATGCGAGTATACGGTATATTCTGCAGTACATAAACATTTGGAAGTATGAAATATCCGTCATGATCTGAAATCTTCGTGCTGTTTTTTTTGCCGTGTTTGAATAAAGATCGAGGGAAACGGCGAACGCGGAGCAGGCTCATGGAAACAGCTGCGTTCGGTCGGAGGAAAACAGATTTGCTTTCTGTCGTTCTTCTATTCACTGATTTTTCTTTGTTTGTGTGTTTTTCTTCGTATTTCCTCTATTTTTATAAATTATTATTTACAGTTTTATGTTGAGTCGATGACCACGGGACGCACTGTTTACGGGAAAAATTCAATAAAATATAAACAATAACAAAGTATTGGAGGAAATCTGCAAACGTGCCGGCGACAGTCGGAGTCAGGATCCGAGCTGACGGCGGCGATGGATCGGCTGTTGGCGTGGACGTGCGGGTCCTGAGGGCGAGCGAGCCTATGGGAGGAGGGAGCGCGGTCTCTCTCTCCGGCCTCCACTCTTCACGGCGGCCGCTGACAGCCGTGACTAGCGGCAGAATAAAATAACATTCAGCTTCCATCAATATCACGGCGCGGCGGCGACTCTGACACGAGCGCGGTGTGTTAGTGTGTGTGCAAACACAAAACACACACACACACACACACACACACACACGTATATACGGAGGCGGCTGGTCGGCCGGCGAGCGCAGACAGCCCCAAGGACGCCATAACTTATTTTACAATCGTTTAGTCTCAGCTCAAGTGGAAAATGTGACAACTTATCTCTGCTGACAAGACGCCGTCCCCGAGAGTGCAATTAACCGCCGAGGATTAACGGCCCTCCATCTGCACGCCGCCTCCATCCACGTCAGCCCCCACCTCCACACCTCCTCCAGACCTCC
>NW_024628095.1:0-4531 GCF_008729295.1 Plectropomus leopardus | reverse complement strand
TTTTTTTTAAAAACACAGTTTTCCAAACTCCAAGCAGACCTTCCAAAGTAAGATGCAGGATATTTTCTTTTCTTTATTTGAGGTTTGATGCGATCTAAAGTTGCATGCTGTCCATCTTTAATCTGATTCATAATGAACTCCATATTTCCGAATGTCTGGACGATGCTGACGTTTCCGATGTGTCTTCTTACTGTTTGGCAGCATAGTGCTGCTGATCGATGAGCTGCTGACTGCCATCACAGAAATGGTCGACTCGTTGGTCCAAAGCCTTCAGGAGACCCTCCAGCTCGTCCTGTCGGCCCAGCAGACTGTGGACGCCGTCCACCGAGTCCTGCATCAGCAAACACACACGAATCAGCAAAATATCACACGTGAAACATGACGTGTGTCCTGATTTCATGCCTCACCCCCACGTATGTCGGGGTACTGACAGGACACCAGCTAAAGCGGTCGTTTCATGACTGAAAGTCAGATAATGCACGCAGAGAGGTCGGACCCTGGAGAGAGCTATTTCACACGGTGTAGTACCTCCAGCAGCAATTAAGTGGCAGTGCAGAGGTCACAAATTACATGTCATCTTGGTGTACGTAATTTCTAGACCAAATCATGTGAGTATCGTGTAAATCAAATGGTATTTGGCCCTCAAGGCTTACTTGCTCTTGCCAGTAGGTGGCGCTATTAAGACTGGTGAATACTCTCATACAGATGGACACAGCCAATTCGGAGTCGATCCAATTAATCCTGTAGGACAAGTTTGCAAAAGTACGAGGCCCAAAATCGCCAAAAAACAGCACAAAATTCAAAATGGCCGACTTCCTGTCGAGCTTGGTGGGGTGGGTCCAAGAGGCTTCTTTGTGTGTCTGGGGATGATGCATTAGTATACCACTTTTCGTAAATGAAGGTTAAACTGGGCATTGGGGTTAAACGTTAGGGGGAACTGTGGAGCCATTTTGCCACGCCCGTTTCCGAAACCAGCAAAATACGACATTTTTCGTCAGGCTGGACGAGCCTACCACTTTCATGAGTTTTTGGGCATGTTTAGGCCTCCAAAAATGAGATTCATTGGGGAGAAATATAACAATTCCTTGCAATCCAAGAGGGTCCTCACACTGCTTTCAGTGCTCGGGCATTAATTGTTAATATTATATTTTATTTTTACATTTTCATAATTTTTATTTATTGATTGATTCATTTATTTTTAATAATATTTTGGTATATTTAATGGCATATTTATTTGTTTATTGATTCATTTATTTTTAATATAGATTTTGGTACATTTAATGACATATTCACATAATCACTGAATGATATTTTTAAACATGTTTTGTCATCATTTCATGTCTCAATTTACAGTAAATGTTCGTATGTAAATAATTTCATTTACAATAAAAAAGAAAAATTAATGCATTTAAAATAAAAACTAATAAATATATATATTGTTTTAAACTTAAAAATTAAACCTGAATTAATGGTTTTTTCATAAATAAACAAATATATAAATACATAAAAAGGAAAATGAATCTTTAATTAATATTTGTCTATTTACTGAATCATTGATGTATTTGCTATTTTCTATATTCATTTTGGCGCATTTAATGGAATATTCGAATATTCATCGAATCATTAATTTAAACCTGATGTGTCATGATTTCGTATCTCAGTTCACAGAGAACAGATCTGAGCGAGGCGTCCTCACCCCGACGTCTTTGACCCTCAGTCGAGCTTCGTGTCCCGACAGCGCCGCCTCGATGCGGTCGCCCTCTTGGTTCAGCCTCTGGAGCTCCACCCCCTGCTCCAAACGCTCCTTCCTATTGGCCCACATCTTGTCAAGCTTGGACCAATCAGCACTGAGCTTGTCCAGGGCGCGCTGGACGTCGACGCCGCCAGTCTTCCCGTTGGACGAGCCCTGCAGCAGAGATTTCCCCAACGTCTCCGTCTCCTTCCACCTGAGAAATACAAGAGACGATGGACTCAGTAATTCACACTGATAATTATTATTCTATAACCTTTTTTCCTTCACTTTTTTGTTCCACTCATGGAAACAGACAATTAAAATCAATTTGGTATGTTACATTACACTATTTTTATTATTGTTATTATTATTATAATATCAGCCCCTTTCTAAAAAACAAACCAACAAACAAAAGCAGACTGTCTGTCGGTCAGTTGCTCAGCAGTCAATACTTAAATAAATGAGAGAAAAAAATAGAACCAAAAGCCGTACACAGCAACCCACCAAAAAATAAAATAAAATAAAACCATTACCTGGCAACTTCATATTGTCTAATTATTATGTTCTCATACATTTTTGGAACTGAAAGATATTGATGCTGCCCGTTAAATCATTTTCTAAAGAATTATACAGTTTGACATTATTCACTCAAATACACATTTGTTTCGAAGAAGTTCAAACTTCTTAATAAAAACAAATAAAAATCTGCAGAGACAGAAAAAAAAAAAAATTTAAAAAGCGCCCGGCGTGCTCACCTGCTCCTCTGCTCCTCCATCTCCAGCCGCAGCTCCTGGTGTTGCTCCAGCAGGGCGACGGCCGAGGCCACGTCGGCGGCCGTCTCCTCCTGCAGGAGGCGCTCCTGCACCGAGCCGACCCAGCGCTGCAGCTCCTTGGCCTCCTGCTGGAAGCTCTGCAGCCTGCGGGCCTCCTCCAGGAGCCGCTGTCTGTCTGCAGCCTGACGCCTCAGCTGAGGACGCCACAGGAGGACAGAGTGGACAATTAGGGTCTCCAGCTCGCCATTACAGCTCTTTAATGATGCACTGACAACTGATATCGTTTTTTCAGGGCCGATACTGAGTATTATTAGTCAATGAGACCAATAACCAATATTTGGAACTTAGACTTGTAAAACTTCAGGGAGCTATTTTTATTTATTCATTTTCATTTTTTTTAATTTTCAGAGAACTTGCTATAAGTGATGCTGAGCATTTCAATTTTGATTGAACATTTGCTAAAAGCATTTAAACAAAGTTTCGTGTTGGAGTTTGTTATGTTTCAAATTCTAAATTTCGACTGAAATATTAAAATTTTCATTGTAAATGCATATCAGTTCCAAATATTATTAAACGGCTGCACCACACTGCCTTTGTTATCTTAACCCTCTAAAGAAATGGCTTGATTTCTTTCAAAAACGTGAGAAGGCGGCAATGAGTAACTTCAAAAGAAATAACTTAAAAAATTGCAAGAAAATAGTAAAAAAGTTACATGAAAATTCACTGAAAATTGGCAAATAAAAAATGGGGAAAAAGACCTAATAAAACTGCTTAAAAATTACAACAATTCTTTTAAAAATCATTTCAAATTCATAAATTTACAATAAAATTACAACAAATATATATTTCTGGACATTTTCCCTTAATTTAAAAAACTAATAACAATTTCCAAATATACAAATTTTCAGCAATTTTAAAGACATTTATTTATTCAAGATATTATGATATTCTGCCAAGTTGCTCACTGCTTTTTCCCCGTGTGTTTTTAAATAAATCAATCCAGCTTTTCTTTAGTTTTCAAAGGTTTAAAAACAGATGAAAGGACATCGATCCAGGTTTCAGAGGGTTAAAGATAAAAATAAAATAAAACTCATAAACAGACCAAACACACCAGCAGACGTCTGCAGGTTTTTTCTTTCTGACTCACAAATCAGAGGACGAGTAAAAGTTCGAGTTCACACTGTGACGATGAACCAAACTCAAACCTGATCCAGCAGCGCCTCCAGAGCCTGAACCTCCTCCACGATGGCCGCGCTCTCCGCCGGACTGCAGTCCTGCTTCCTGGAACACAGGAAGTGACATCATGGACCACAACATTAAATTCAGCCACTTCTTTAAAAAAGCATTTTTCAACATTTTCAGCATTCAAAGTCTTCTAACATGATTTTTCCTGATGATTTTTAGCCCAACAAAAGTTGTAAATATTCAAATCTTACCAGGAAATAAGGGTTATCATATTTACAGCCTGCATTTTTGTTTTCCTTTAAATCCTCAACTATTTTTAACAGTTTTAATATAAATGTACAAGTAAGAATCTCTCAACATCGGGTAAAAATCTCCACAAACAACACAGAAGTGATGATCAAGTGAATAGTGTGCAATGTGGAAGTTATTAAATTGAGTTTGAAAAGATATCTTGAAATAATCAAAAAAAATATTTTAAATCTAATCTAATAAATGCCATCACACTTTTGTATAAATGTTTCACGTCACTGACTTTCAGGTTTCTTCACAAACCTTTAGTATGGAGGACAGAAGCTGTCCTAAAAACCTAAAATAAATAAATTCATTGATAAAGACATTTAAAAATCAAACACAAAGATGGGGCGGCGGTGGCTGAGTGGATAAAGCAGGCAGCCATGAATAAAGGCAGCATCCTCGCTGCAGCGGCCTTGAGTTCAACTCCCACTCAAGGCCCTTTGCTGCATGTCATCCCTGCTCTCTCTCCCCATTTTTACGCTATTAATCATGTCCTATCTAATAAAGGGCAAAAATGCCAAACAAATAATCTTAAAAAAAAAAAAAA
>NW_024628094.1:0-4364 GCF_008729295.1 Plectropomus leopardus | reverse complement strand
TATATACAAAATAAAACCATTCAAATTCATATGTACCTTCCGGGGCGGTGTGGGCTACCACTGACGTACTAAAAGATCTTTAAATGAACACATTATTCTAAGAAGTCGCTCTTATAATAATTAATTGTATAAAGACGTCAAATGACAAACAAAGGCTTCGGGTATGCGACTAACACCGCCCCTCCAGGTGAGTTTCGGCGTACGCTGTGTGAGGTTTCAAGCGCTCTCTTCAAAATAAACCGTCAGACCACCTACTGCGCATGTCAGAGCGCGATGGACGAATCTGCTACCTGCCAGGTAGCACATCGTTTTTACCGGTTATAGCGTTAATATTTAAATTTGAAAAACTCAAGGGAAGTTACACACAAAAAAATGACTTGCTTTTTTTCTGGGTCACGTTGTTAGGTCTAGCTTAATATTTTTTGGAGGTGAAAACACACAGAAATAGTCTATTTTTTTTGTTAAGTTATGCAGTACCGTGCGTTGACGTTAGCTAGTATCGGCTAGTTGTAACATTAAATTTTACTCAAACATCGCTGTGGAGCTACGAGTGTCACCTGTAAGTTATATTATTTAACTGCATTACATCCATAGACTGTGCACTGTGCGTCATTTTAATGCGTAACATTACACCTTGAAATATCAGTTTCAGTGTACTTTGGTATTATTTTGAACGTTTTTTCCTCATGTCCTCCCTCCTTATCCAGGTCACGGACTTGCTAACATATATCTATGGTGATGTTTTGACCAGCATGGTGACACAAGAGGTGAGTGCAGCTTTTGATACCTTTTTTAGGGGGAGATTTGTTTTTTGTTGTTACCTCAGATAGTATAATATACCCCTGAGAAGATTGTGTGTGTGTGTGTCAATTTTGGTGAAATAGGGTCGTTTTATTTCAACAGCAACAAAGTAACAGTGTGTTAGATTTAGTGAAATCTTGTGGTGAGGATTGCAATCAGGAAATATTTCCTTCAGTGGTCATTTTTCAGGAGGCTTTTTAGGAGGAGCCAAATTATAAGCAGAACAAAGAGACCAGGTCATAAAAACAATTAAAAACACACACAAAAAAGCGGTTTCACGTTAGAAATAAGTGATTTTATGATGTTGTTTGTCATGTTGCTGCTCACCCAGCACCTGCTAATGTGTGCTCAGCTATTTACCCCGATAACTAAAGATACAGACATACAGGAGGTGTTTACTGGGAGCCAGATTATCAGCAGATGTCTTTTCCTGTCCAAAACAAACAGACTTAATTACATTTACTGTCATTTGTTGTACTAGAGGGCTATTTGTGTTGCAGGAAATGTAAAAACAGGAAAAACACATCAAGCGACAAACAATATGACACAAACAAATAATATTTCACATTAGTCTCTACACAGGGTGACATGCACCAATGAACATTTAAGCTGCACAGAAGCAGATTAATAAGCTACAAGACCCCAATGATTTACACTGGTAAAAACACTGAATAAAGCAGTTTAACATAAAAAAATACAAATAAAAATCTGCATCAGAAGCTCTCGTTATAGAGAGGCTGTTAACTACAGTGGCCGATGCAAAGACTCAAATGGCCCTATTTAGAGCCGGTGTTTGGTTTGTCTGTTCTGGCTGACTGTGGAAACACAGTGGTGCAACATGTGGCAGACTCTGTAGACATGGACCTGCTCTATATTTAGATAAAAATACACATATACACACATAAAAACACACTGACTCTTTTTTCAGGTAGTTATACACTATAGAAAGAATAATTATTATTATTATTATTTTTTTTCCATTTTGCCAATATATCCTCCTAAATCCTACAATGAAATGTTTCTGCACATCCTGCAAAACTTGGAAATCTGTAATCTGTAAACGCCTTTCAGACGTGAAAAAGCACAGTTTCTGCTAGAGGGAAGAATGCTGAGTAGATGTAAAGTTGTATGTATGAGTGTGACTCATGTGGTGGAAGAAACAAACAGAGGTGCTCTGGTACTTGCAAAGCTACTTTGCTGACCTTAATATTTTGTTTGAGTTATTATAATTCAACTTGGTTGGTTTTATTAGTAGTTCCCAGCACTTTAGATTGTTTATTAAAGGGGTTCCTGCGGATCCTCAAAGAGTCTTAAATGGCATTTAATTCATTATTCTAAAATATGGCCTTAACTGTTATTAAAAAGTCTGAAATTGATCTTTCAAAATTCTTGAAATTGCTAAAAAAAATGGTAGGAAGGATATCAGGGAGAGGGTGCTTTGCATGGGAAAGTATTGAATATATATTTTATTGACAACCTGCCTATCTTTGTGTTGCATGGCCTGCCTGTGTTTTAGTGCATACAAACATAGTGCTAACCTGTAACTGCATCTTTTAACATCTTATTAAGGGTCTACGTTATGGCTCTTGTATTTTATCTCTGCTTCTGTCTGTTGCTGTTTCTTGGCGCTGTTGCTGCTCTGCATGTTATGCTTAATGTGTGTTGTTACTTTATGGTGCGTGCATGAAGCAGTTTGTGCTAAAAGCTACATGTTGTTGATTCGTGTTGCGTGCATGGCTATGTGCTACAAGTCACTGTTTTTGTTTTGCACTGTTGTGCTGCTGTTTCTTGTTACTTCACATGGCTTGTGTTCCGTCTTTAGAGTTCCTGTTTGTTGTAGATCTTGCTGTCTTTGTGGTGTCCTGCTGCTGTTGTTATGTGAATATGCTCTTTTTACAGGTTTCAAAACATTTTGCCAAACGACTACAGTTGAAAATTAGCTTGATGTCTAACATTGGCACTTTTATACAAATGTTAATTAATGTGTTTTGCTCTTATAAATAAAATAAATGGAGTAAAACTGAAGGTAAAGGAAGTGAGGAGCTCAGAGTAGAGCAACTGCTCCTTTGCGTGGAAAGGGTCCACCTGAGGTGTTTTGGGCATCTGATCAGGATGCCTCCTGGGCACCTCCCGTGAGAGATGTTCCAGGTAGGAGGCCCGAGAGCAACTGTATGTATCATCTGGCCTGCGAACCCCCGAGAAGGGGCTGTAAGGCGTTGCCAGTGAGATTGACGTCTGAAGTAGTATCAGCCTGATCCCAGCAGATGAAAATGGATGGATGGATGAACACAGAATACTAATAGATTTCACTAATAGAATAGGATCTGTCCTTCTCCTTAACATATCTGACTTGGAGCATAAATGAGCTCTAACCTGGTAACACATGCGAAAAAATACACAATAGGTTTTGCGACACTCACACACCTCTCACTGTAGTGTGTCCAGGGTGTTGCCCACTCTTGAAGGCCTGGACTTTTTTTTTTTTTTTTTTAATTAGTTAAACTAAGAAATTTACTTGTCATCCTTGAAAATGACTTCTGTGAATGACTGGTAACTTTTAGGGAGCACAGTGAAAGTTATTATAACTATAAAAGAAAGCTTGGGAATATGATGTCCCTTACATCAACCTAAGTGCAGCTCATTCACTTGACTGCTTGTTAATTCATTCAGAGTGCTTTGCAATCTTCCTTCAACAGTCATTTGTTGAGTTTTGACAGTTGTACTGGATGTGAATGTGCTTTTCTTACAGTATGCTGTTATGTTGTTACAGGGCACCTCTCGCTGGAAGACGTTTTTGTGATTTTAACAAAATGTACTGCAGCACCAGAAGTCACCTAAAGAAAGATCTTCATCAGCCAGGCTGTGTGAGATAAGGTAAGAGTTTTTTACAAAATCAGTAAATGCACTGAAAAGCAAATATCCAGTTTCAATTGGTTATTTATTTTTCTTTTGTTTTTCATGGTTTTTAGTCGTGCATTTTTTCCGGCTTTGCACTTGATGTAATTTCTCTAACCCTGAGGGCAGACTAGCAGACACAAGCGTCTGTGTTGGTGCTTTCATTGTGTTGCATCAGGAGAGATCCCATTTTACATTTTTCTAGCTGCTAATCTACATTTGTGCTTTACCAACTCCACAGTTGGCCACATTAAGTAGTCAAAATAATCACATCGCACATTGCATTAGTATAAGTTTAAACCAGCTCATGCAACACAATGCATAATGCATTTTAAATTGTTTAGCAGGGAGTCTGGATTGCTTTAGGATTTAGTATTGCTTTTGAATTTTTTTCTGCTTATATTTCCCTTCATTTATTGTATTTTTGATCTTCCTCCTTTCCATCTGTGGGATAATGATAAACTTCTAAAAATATTTGGTTTTTGTATTCTGAATGGCTCTGTTAAAGCATTTTACGTTTAGTCTAGAATCAGATACTTCTGTTAGTACACTTCTTTGTAGCACACTGTACAATTTGTACTTACATGTGTATTGAGTGAATTTTGACACCATTTTTACACATTTGGTGGTCCCTTACCCTCCACCAGTTAGCTACAGTGGGGACCTAT
>NW_024628093.1:0-2945 GCF_008729295.1 Plectropomus leopardus | reverse complement strand
CAATCCCCAAATCAAAAGCAATGCATTTACGTTTTGAGTTTTCTGTGATCAGCTGCATGATTTCACCCCCTGAAATATGCAGACAGAGACGAGCTCCTCCATCAACCTGTGGAGGTTTCTGAATCCCTGATGTCAGATTTTGGCAGCGGTCCAGCCTAAACCTGCTGCGACCCAGATAACGGCTGCGGCCGTCGTCCTGATTTCGGGGTGTTCTGAACTCGAGCTAAACTGTCATTATGCAACATTCAGACTTCAGATTCAGGTGCTTTTAGGATTATACTGATTTTATCAAATACACTTTCATATAACACAGATAGGATTGAGATCCAATCAGCTTTTTTTTTTTTAAATTCATCAAATTGTGTTTAGTTTTATTTCATACTAGATGTAGCAACTCATCAAGAAATTACCCCCAAAATAAGCAAGAAATTAGTAAAAAAATCAATAAAAAATTACATTTTTTCTGCACATATTTGAAAAAGCAATTTGCTCAGGGTTCAAAGGGTTAATGAGCTTGTTAAAGGCATCTGAACGCAGCACAAGAAAACTAATGTCGACCCAAGTTTCAAAGGGTTAATACAACATGAGGATGATACAATTTTCTTGTGAATTTTTACTAATTTCTTGCTGATTTGGGGGGATTTTTTTGTTAAGTTGAGTTTAAGTTAAGTTAAAAAAACAATGTATACATGCACTTTTTTCATTTTCAGCACTTTTTTGTATACTTTTTTTTGTTTTTTTAAGTCATTTTTTTGTGCTTATTTTCAGGTTGGGTTTTTTTTCTAAATTTTTAGGCCATGTCTTGTTAAATTGCGCATTTCCTTCTCCCATTTTTTTATTTACTCTGTTTGTAAGAAATCAAACCAAGTTGCTCAGGTTCCAAAGGGTTAAAGCTCACCAATAAATCAGCCAATCATGAGGTCTCCCTGTTTAATCTGTTTATGCAGTTCAGGGAGATAAAAGGGTTAATGTAACTCAGCTCGCCACCTTAATCACATCTGGTTATGGAAATATGATGTGTGTGTGCTGCTCTGTGTGAACTCCAGCTGTGAGGAGGAGGAGGAGGAGGAGGAGGAGCAGGAGGAGGAGGAGGAGGAGGAGGAGGAGGAGGAGCAGTGATGGGCGGAGAAATGGGAGGAGACGCAGAGAGGCAAACTGTCCTTAATTTGTTTAAGCCGGGGGATTTTTGGATTACCTTTGGCAATTAATCTCGTTACATCGCAGCGACAGAGGGCCGTCTGCGGTGGGCGGGGCTTGTGAATGTGTGTTTAAATGTCAGCGTGAGTTCGGCTCCTTTAACACACTGTCACCACAAACTGAGCTTTACATCTTATTTCATTACTTTAGCAGAAGTTAAATCCAGCTTTGAATCCTCATGTACCTACCTACCTACCTGATGGGTAATGTCACTGTTTTATTAAAGGGTTAAACTGATATTAACTCTGCGAACTGTGTGTTGAACATTTCAGAAACCTGCTTTCACAATCATTTTCATCTCTGAAACCGGAAAAAAACTGGTTTGATTTCTTTCAAAAACAAAAAAAAAAACATCATGAGCAACTTGTCCTGCAAACTGAAAAAACTGAAAACTGTCTTAAAACTATATTTAGAATCCTTTTAATTATATATTCAAATTATGTTATTATCTTTAATTATGTTACTTTGAAACATCTACTTTCATTTCAGCAGCCTGATTTATGTATTTATTCATTTAGTTATTTCATAAATAAAAGCATGTTCAGATTCAGCTTTTGACATTTCAGATCATAAATTTCGTATCTTACATCTGTTGTTCCGTGTGAGGCGTTTAAAAACTGAGCGAGTGATGAGCGAGTGAAGCCAGCCAGAGGATTAAAGAGATTAAAAGCAGGTCAAAGGTCAGACAGCATCAAGTTTGAACAAAGGACACATCTGAAGAGAGGAAAAACGGGTTTTTCAGCGTTTTGTGGTTTTAGAACAGTTATGAAGATGAGGACGTCACTGACCGTTTGTTGTGTGTCGTCGTTTGTTTTATCGACAGAGCAGCGATGCGATTGGTCAGCGCGGCCGGGGCGCGGCTCCGCAGGGCGGCCGAGGAGGAGGGGGGCAAGGAGAGGGAAGCCCCGCCCCCCTCGCACCACTCCAACCACCA
This sequence comes from Plectropomus leopardus, assembly GCF_008729295.1. NCBI lineage: Eukaryota > Metazoa > Chordata > Actinopteri > Perciformes > Serranidae > Plectropomus > Plectropomus leopardus. The sequence goes on along the minus strand of NW_024628093.1, from coordinate 814 downwards.
GTTCGCCAGCATGAAGAACAAGTTCTTCAACGAGCTCACACACCTGCCAAGTGAGCACACACACACACACACACACACATGAATATATGTAAAATACACACAAAGTACACAATGCACACACTCACTGCTGTCGATGCATTTGTGAAAACTTTAAATTCAGTTCACTTTGGTTTGAATTTACTAAACAATGTGCAAAAAATGAAGCCTGGTTGGTTTAATGAAAGTGCAGATCGACTGATTTTCAGGTCAGTTTGTCCTGAAAAAAAAGGAATTTAAAATAATTTAATCTTAAAATAAAAACTTCACTCAGCAACTCCTAAATGAATAAGGTTTTCTCAACTTTTCTTAATTAAACTTGATAACTTGATTTGAAAAATATGAATCCATTTATGTGTCACAAATTGAGTAATTATTTTAATTTGGCTGACAGTTCTCTTTGTTCGGTGTAGAGCAGCCGTATGATGTGCTGCAGCTTTTGTTCAGTCTAAGATAAAAACCTGATGTTTTTTATTTTCTGGGCGACAAATTTACGACGCAGTTTTCACAGAAATACAGGAAATGGACACGACCTTTTCCCAGCCGGCACCGGAGGACAACATGACGTCAAACGACATGGACTCTAACGTTGAACAGATGTGAAAATTTTGTTGCAAATTGCGAGAAATTAAATTTAAAAAAACATTTTTTAAAAACGTATTTTTTTCCCCCAGACCATATTTATAATTACAACATTTGCATATCTGTTTCCACTGAATTATTATAATTGTTAAGCAGTTATTTTTTTTTCAGTTCATCTTCCTTGTTTTAATTAATT
>NW_024628092.1:0-2898 GCF_008729295.1 Plectropomus leopardus | reverse complement strand
TTTTATCTGTTTTCTTTTTTTCTATATTTATGTTGCACCAACCCACCAGAACAAATTCCTCGTATTGTGTTAACTATACCTGGCAATAAATCTTTTCTGATTCTGATTCTGATCAAATTATATAAAAATGAAAGTTAAATATAAATGATTTATTCAAAAGAATATCAGAATTAAATCAAAATTATATTTAAATTGAAATTAACCTTTTCCTACACTTATTTTTATTTAGATTTTTTTTTTTTTTCCAAATGAGCAAACCCTTCAGCCCTGATCTGGCTCCATATAGTTGCAGCCTCAATCACAATAAATGTTCAATAATAATTTGATGGCATTTGTTATCTTTTTCTTTCTTTTTACAGCAACCAAGAAAAGGGTTGAAGATGATGACGACATGCGTACGCTGGCTTCTTGGGCAACTTAAATACGACGAGGCATTATGAATGTACTTAGCCAAATCTCTATGTTTTCTAAGCTTTTATGTTCATTTTGAAGGTTTCTAGGGAGAATGAAGAGCATTTTATTAAGTTTTAAAATAATCTTTTTCTTTATCGGCTTGTGAAACCAGTTTACAGGTTTTATTATCAAGAAATTTGAAATTTTAAGTGAAGGAATCAACAAACTGTTTTAGATTTATGTTCTCGTGTCTCTTTTCTCTTGTTTTCTGTTTTCCATTGTTTACAGTGATCAGTCTTTCCTAGCCTGTACAGAGTGCACTGCTTTCATAGGCCTAATGAAGACATATCGAGGATATGAATGTGATGTTTTTAACACAGAGTTGAATGCTTCACTGTATTTGCTGTAAATAAAGTCTGATTTTACATTAATGTTGTACATATATTGTCTGCTTGCATCAACATCCAACAATAAAACCTATATTGTAAAGAATTATGTCTTAAATACTCTTATTTGCAATGGCTTGCAAAACTATTGAACCCCCTTAGGCACTGTTCATTATTCATGAGAGGGGGGGCTGATGCAAAACAGGGGAGGCACTTCAAATTATTTTTAAGCACTGGGGAGGAAATTTGGCTTAAGGGAAGGACATTAAAATTTAAATGGCTGTATTTTCGGTTTATTTTAAATATTTTCAGGACCCCTAAACCTGCCAGTGGGTTTGAAAGGCATATTTTCTTTAAAAAAAATCTCCAAAATACACCATTTATTACAGCTAGAAACTGAAGTATGGTTATTTACGGTGAAGGCAGGGTCATACATTTAACACCAGTCACTCAGAGAGGCTCAAGGAGAAATATCTGTAGCTCTGGAGAGGTTCTTGATATCAAAATATAAACAAAGTCACACCACAGCCAACCCCCTAAAATTTAAGAACAGTCCCTTAAAAAGTTAAAGCTTACCTGGTAGAGCAGGTGTCTGTACAAAGGCTGTATTTGGTTTGATGCCAACCTGCGGCCCTTTGCTGCCCGTCATTCCCCGTCTCTCTCCAGTTAATAAAGACAAAATCCCTAAAAATTAAAAGGGAATAAAAAGTGATCAGCTTTGTTTGGATGAAAGTGATACATATTAGTTAATATGGACATTTTATGGTTATGTGTTCTGTACAAGTGGTAAGTACTGTAATTTTTTAAAAACATATTTAATATAATTTTTAGTTAACTTATAATAGTAATAATAATAAAAGTTAATGTAATGTGTATTGTAGCTTCTACCTTTTTGGGCTTCGATTTAAAACTCCTAATACAATGTAGTTCCAAAAAGACAAAATATTTAATATATAGAGTTGTATGTGTGTCATTTATGGTATGTTTTAAATGTTGTTAAAAGTGAATTAAATCTATATATTATTTAAACTCTCCAAAAAAACTCTAAAACCATACTCCTCTAAAATATAATTAATCACTATTAATTTATTTATATTGGTGATTCTGATGTCATTCTATCTGATCTAACTGAAGAACTTAACTTTTTTAATCTGTTAACCGTGACAGCTTGTTATGTTTATGTGAGCATAAAGGTATACGACTTATTTTATAACAGTGTAAAAAGAGCACACAAGTTTCTCTCACTTTTCTCTCTATTGACATATTACATGTTGGAACGTGTCAAGTTCCAGTTAATAATAATAATAATAATAATAACAATAATAAATCTTCTTTATATAGCACTTCTCTTAACCGAGTAATGAAAAAAATAACGCAAAAAGTATTATTAGTTTGTTACATCACAACAAACTGTAACAAACTAATAATTAGTGCATCAAAGTTATAATTCTGTATCATGTCAGCACTGATTAAAACATAATTTAACAAAAAAAACCTTCAATAATTCAAGATACAAGCCCCAATGGTACATCAAAATATGTATTTATTTCTAACAAGCAAACCTACAGTAAATGGTGTCTTCCAATGAGACATGTTTCAGGCCGACAGAGGATGTGCTTTAATTAATTTCTCTAAAGAAAAACATTTCAGCTTACTTATAATAAAATAATACTTTTGCGTCATTATCTTATATCCGGTTTTGTAAGCCTTTTATTTTTAAAGACGTGACCGGAAGCAGCGTCTTTACATTCCGGTTAGCTTTCCGCTTCTGTCAGCAGAAGGAGGAAGTCCCTGTCCGGCGAACTGAGCCGCCCAAAGACAAATTATATCTAAATAAAACCATAATCAGGAATAAAACAGAGCATGGACGCGAGAAAATCACCCCAAACGACAGGTGAGCGACTAATCTTACTATCTTTCACCGCAGTTAATTTACGAGTTGACGCACAAATATGGGGAGTTTTGGCGGCTATTAAAATTAGCGCTAAGTTAGCAAACTGTTTGCGGGCTAAACATTAAACCGGAACGTGACACGTTTCAACACGTAGTATGTAACGAGAGAGAAAGTAGAAACATTTGACGCACTTTTATATTGTTATTACACTGTTATTAACTAAAT
>NW_024628091.1:0-2267 GCF_008729295.1 Plectropomus leopardus | reverse complement strand
TTTATAGTATATCCCAGTGAAAAAACGGTCCAAAAAGTCAATATTTTGATCATTTAAAGCCAAAGTATAGTATGGGCAATTTTCGCTTCCACATTCACATTTCACAATTCACATTCTATGCTATGACGTGTCTCGACATGCTATTTTATGAGGGGCATTTTTAGCTATTTTTAGGACGTCATATATTGCCTTTTTTCCATACTATAGTATGGTATTTTCATTTTTTGACATGCTTTATTATGACACGTCTAGACATGCTGTACCATACCATACCATGCGTTTTTTTCACGATTTTGTAGCAACATGGTATACTATAAGGTTTTTTATGATTTTGGACGACATACCATAGTTGACAATTTAGATGATTTTCTAGCGACACACTATACTATGACACAGGGAAAAATTATCAAAAAAGTGAAAAGGTTTTTTCATGATTTTCGATTGACATACTATACTATGACACCCTTTCATGATTTTTCAGCGACATACTATACTCTGACTTTTTTGATATTATATTATGACGGTTTTTTTTATGATTTTCAGACGATATACTATACTATGTCATTTCATCCTTTTAAAGATGACATACTATGCTATTTTTTTACACTGTTTTGGACAATATACTATACCATGACTTTAGTTTTAGTTTTTCTTTTTTGCTTGCCATGCTACAATGCAACACTTGTGTCCTATTTTGAATGACATATTATACAGTGATGTTTTCATGTTAGTTTGAACATACCTTTCTATAACTTTTTTAATACTATTTTTGAAAACATACTATTCAATGCCTTTTTTATGCTATTTTCATCAACATAGCTTATTTTGACTTTTCTTAGCAGTTTTGAACAACTGTTACTTTTTTGTGAAATTTTTGAAGATTTATTATACTATTTATTATACTGTGAATGACATAGCATACCATGGCTTTTTATGCTGTTCAGTTTATTTTAAATTTACAATTAATGTGTAATGTAGAAAAGCAGGCAATATTTGTATGAGCATTTAATTTTAAATAATTACTTTATTTGTCCTCTGGCATTATACATTTGTACATTACTTACATTTTTGAGTAGATTTTTGTCTCACTCAGAATCAAGTCAGTCAATTTCACATTGTCTTTTAAGCTCTGCAACTGTTACAGTCTGTATTAGTGCATTACAGCATTTATCAATTGACATCAAAATTAATAACATCTGTGCAGCTAGAATGTCCGATCAAGCTAAAGTAACACGCTCTCCAGGTTTAAACGTAACCGTTTGTACAGATTTTCCAGCCGCTCCACTGCCAAAGGCTTCATACCTAAAACAAAACCAAAAAAAATTAAATTGTTAACAGTTCCCGTTAAATAACAAAGGGCTAGATTTGATAGGTTGGTCCAGCACAAGAAAGGATCTATAATATTTGTCTTGTATTTTTTCACATTTTTAAAGATATATTTATTCCTTTACTTGAGGGAGGAGTAACCTCATCTATGATTCCACAGATTTCTCAAAATACACAACAAAGTAATTAGACATGATAAAAAATAAATAAAATCAAATGGTTAATTTCCTTCTCTAGGTCACACTCAAAATGGTGTGATAAATTTCAGTCAATTGAACCTTTAAAAGCCCATTTCTCCAAAATTAATGAAACTCTGAAATATAATTTACTTCCTGCAGAGCAAACAATTTTTGTAATTCGTGTTGCTGTGACTTCAGCAACATAAATTACCTCAACATGTGTGCTATGTAGTCCAAGCTGTTATCCTCATACTCACAATTTTGTATATCTGTTCCAGTCCCCTTTGCTGAGAGACGGTCTGGTCACAGCCAGGGCGGAGTTCACATGAGTCCGACACAGCAACAATCCCGAATGACTTGAGGCTGAATGCACCCGGACACAGTCCTACAAACAAAGCACCAGAGTAATCAAGCACACAGGCAAAAAGTACATGTAAGAATACTGAAGGTAAGTTCCTTTTAAGACCGTTCTATGGTACGCAATGAAAAATGCCACAGTAAAGTAGAAGATTAAAAAAATAATTTCGGAAGTCATGAAAAAGTCGTTGTATACTATTCATTAAAAAATGTCAGCATAATACAACTTAATATATTATGTTTTCAAATATGATGAAAAAAAAAGCCATCGCATAGTATGCCAAAGAATAAGAAAAAACCTACTAGTATATATTCCACCAAAAATTGTGAAAATATCATATATATAATATAATCAAAAAACATGAACATCTTAGAATATGATCAAAAATCATGTAAAACAGTCAT
>NW_024628090.1:0-8549 GCF_008729295.1 Plectropomus leopardus | reverse complement strand
GTGAGTGTGTGTGTGAGTGAGTGTGAGTGTGTGTGTGTGTGTGTGTGAGTGAGTGTGAGTGTGTGTGTGAGTGTGTGTGTGTCTGTTCTGTAGCTGTGCTGTGTCCTGACTAAAGTTCCTCTGTAGCTCAGACTGAGTCCTCGTCCAGCCTCCGCTGTCCTCGCTGAGAGGGTTTTCTGGAACAATAGGGAACATCTGTGTGGACGGGAGGAGCTCCCCGTCAGCTGCAGATGCTGAGAAGCTGCTTCTGGTTTTACAACCTGAAACTGAAAGCGACTGCTCCTGAACAGCGCTGGTGTTTATTTAGCTATTTATTGTATTTATTCTTTATTGAAATGGTCAGCAAAGAGCATACAGTCCTGACGTGTATTTAGTTTTTATATTCTGTATTTGAACGGTCAGTGAAGACTGATGCTGAACACATACAGAACTGATGTTCGTTCTTTATTTATTCTTTATTTTTGTTTGTGTGAAATGTTCAATAAGTAAACTGTTCAATCAAAGTTGTTTGTTTCAGAAAGCAGCCTCCTGAGGACTTTAGCATATCGGTGCAAAATCAGAGCACAATCCCCAAAGCAACGATCCGTTTTCATTCCAGCTCAAACATTCACATATCGGTCGCCAAATCAGTAATCTGTCAATTTTTACACTAAAAAATGGGCATCAGGCTCAAAAATACCATACTGGTCGGGCTCTAATTAGAGCAATTCAGTCTAGTTCAGACTGGTTCTGGTCTAGTTCAGACTGGTTCAGGTCTGCAGGTCTCAGAGAATCAGAGAAAAGTGTCTCACCTGTCGTCTCTGCGTCCCCTGAACTCTCCTCCGGTGAACCGGTCTTCGGGGCCCCAGCTCCCTCCGTTTCCTCCCGCTCCTCTGTGTCCTGCCCCACGGTGCCCCCCCCCTCCTCCGCCCTGGTAGCCTGGTCCAGGTCCTGGTCTCCAGCCCTCCTCTCTGCTGTGGTAGTCCTGTCCTCCGTCATAGTCCTGCGGTCCCCGTCTGCCCTGCTGGCTGTCCCCCCAATAAGAGCTCGAGCCCTGGTCGGGTCCTCCGGGGCCCTGCCGGTCTGGGGGGCCCATGTGGTGGTTGGGAGGCGGCCCCCGATGGTCTGAAAGGAGTCAGAGAAGTTAGAGGAGGTGAAACAGGAGGTTCTCTGACCTCAGAGGGACCGTTAGGGTCAGATTCAGGGACAGTTTGAGGCTTTGTGGCTGATTTTAAGGTTTATTAAGCATTAAATTAAATATTCTGTCGGTTACTCTCAAAGGGTTAACTCCGCTCTGAGCTCTCTGCGCAGACTCACTGATGACGGCCTTGAAAGTTTTTACAGAAAATATGTCCTCCAAACCCACAGGGCAGCAGGTTTGGAGGACATGTTTTCTTGAAGGTACAAGGTAAATTTATTATTATTTATTTATGTATTATTCATCCTGCTACGTTTTTGGAGTTGAATTTTAATAACTTGAGGATGTTATTTGGTGATTTGTTCTTTAAAACATTTTGGAGATTTTTGGAAGACATGTATTCTTTAAAAAAAAGTGGCAATTCTTATGGATAGAAATTTGTTGACTTTTTACAAGAAAATTAAAAAAAAAATGGGGGCATTTTCTTTTTCTTTCAAAGTTTTAGGTGATTTTTGAAAGGCAAGGTTTTTAAAAAGTGGCCACTTTTTTCTTAAAACTTTTCGAAACCTTTCAGGGTACATTTATCTTTTACAGGCCTAGAAATTGCTATTTGCAAATTCCATGATTTTTCCAGTTTTTCCATGACCGTACGAACGCGGTACATCAGCTGCCTCTGATCCAAACATCGGATCTGAAAATCCGACTCAAGCTTTCCAATTTCTGTCTCACCTTTGCTGCTGGGCCCCTGAGGCCCCATCCCATGCATCATGGACCCCGAGTTCTGACCCTGGAAAGAACAAATCGGGTTTTTAAAGACCTCTTCCAAACTGCTCCTTGAAACCTGAACCAGAACGGCTACTCACCTGGTGCTGCATGTATGGGGGCCCCTGCATGTTTCCATGGGGTCCTTGCATGTTTCCATGGGGCCCTTGCATGTTACCTGGAGGGCCCTGCATATTTCCTGGAGGCCCATGCATCCCGCCCGGGGGCCCCTGCATGGTGCCCATCCCATAATTGTTTTGCATGTTGCCATGTGTCCTGGGCGGGGGCCCCATCATCCCACCCTGAGGAGGCATCATGCCACCCTGAGGTGGAGGCCCCTGAGGGTCCCTTGGACCCATTCCTCTAGGAGGGGGGCCCATCATTCCACCAGGGGGTCCCTGCATCCCTCTGGGTCCCATACCATGAGGCCCTTGGGGGCCCATGCTCCTGGGCGGGCCAGGGTGTCTCTGCATACCTTGGGGTCCTTGCATGTCTGGTGGTCCCATCATGCCCTGGGGGGGGGGCCTGGTGAGTCTGAGGTCCAGAGGGGGGCCCCATCTGTCCAGAGGCCATGAAAGGAGGCTGTATGCCTCCAGGGCCCATTGGGGGCCCCATGTTGTTGGACATCTGCTGAGGAGGCATGTTTGGAGGAAAGCCCTGCTGGCCAGGAGGCATCGGGCCCCCAGGACCCCCAGGACCACCAGGGAAGGGGGGCATCTGGCCCTGTCCCTGTGGGGGCCCCAAGTTCCCATCTGTGTTCATGTTCATCCGGTCCATCTTCATTTGCTGTAGTGAGAACCAGAAACCAGATCAGATCACTTCAGACCGGTTTAAACCAGATCCCACCAGTTCAGACTGGTGTGAACCAGATCACACCATTTCAGACCAGACAAAACCAGATCAGACCAGTGTAAACAAGATCAGACTGGTTTACACCAAATCAGACCGGGTAAACCAGATCAGATCAGACCAGTTTTTATGGGTTTTATGGGCCGTTCTGACGTCTCTGGCTGCTTTTGTTAAAAGTAAACAATAAGACTTTTCCAGGACTTTTCCAGGACTCTGAGTCAGATTTCAAAGACCAAATATCCTCTGAATCGGACATCAATTCTTTTTCATCATTACATGCTTATATCAACAGCTTTTTAAATGTAGATTTTGTTTAAAAAATAATCTTCAGAGCCAAGTTAGAGCTGAACGTTCAAATATAACTTAGGGACTGTTGGTTATTTATGAGAGGGGAGGGGTGTAAAGAGGGGGAGGCATGTTAAATAATTTTTCCGCCCTGGGGAGAGACTGATGGTTCTGATTTGGCTTTAGGGGAGGGGTATATCATTTTGAACAGCTGGATTTTGATGTAATTTTACTGCCAAAAGAGTTTTTCTGTGAAATTAATTGAAATTTTTTTTTTTAAGTTTTGGCGACTTCCGAAGAAAAAATGTGGGGCACTTATTCTTTAAAATTTTTGGTGATTAAAAAAATGCATTTTTTCCCTGTGAAAAAAAGGGATTTTATTTCTTATTGTTTTTACTTTTTTTCTTTAATTTTTTGTGCAATTTTTGAAGAAAATATTTGATTTTTTAAAGAAAACTTGAATGGAATTTCACGATTTCACGAAACTGTTAAACTGGAAAAAAGCTTGGGTTTTTTCCCTGTTGCAGGGCATTTTTTTGGGAGGGTGTTTTCTTTCGTCGATGTGAGGGTCCGAGCACAGAGGGATGGTGCCTGCTGTAAAGCCCTCTGTCACAGACTGATTTGTGATGATGGCCTTTATCAATTAAACTAACCTGACTTGAAAATTTTGTGGGATTTTAAATTTCTGATGGTCCATGAACACATCATGTGTTATTAAACAGGTTTGTGAAACAAAATTCCAGGACTTTTCAAAACTTTCAGGGTACATTTAGTTTTCCTGGATGCGTGACCATCATGCATTGCTGTATGCAGGAAGCAGCGCTGCGTCTCTGCGTGCTGACGACATGGCGGCGGAGGCGGCGCCTCACCTCCAGCAGCAGCGGGTTGGTGTACTGCAGAGCCGCCATCTCCTGCTCGATCTCCGCCTGAGTTTTCTTCTTCCCGTCCGCTTTCTGCTCCACCTTTCGGTCCTTAGACAGGTCTCCACCAGGAGGCATCATGGGAACTTTGTTCTCCGCCCACGCCTGCAGAGACAAGACGATTCAGCCCCGTTTAACCCTTTAAACCTGCAGCCCAGCTTAACCCTTTAAACCTGCAGCCCCGTTTAACCCTTTAAACCTGCGGCCCCGTTTCAGCCTTTAAACCTGCAGCCCATCTTAACCCTTTAAACCTGCGGCCCCGTTTAACCCTTTAAACCTGCGGCCCCGTTTAACCCTTTAAACCTGCGGCCCCGTTTAACCCTTTAAACCTGCAGCCCAGCTTAACCCTTTAAACCTGCGGCCCCGTTTAAGCCTTTAAACCTGCAGCCCCGTTTAAGCCTTTAAACCTGCAGCCCCATTTAAGCCTTTAAACCTGCAGCCCAGCTTAACCCTTTACACCTGCAGCCCCGTTTAACCCTTTAAACCTGCGGCCCCGTTTAAGCCTTTAAACCTGCAGCCCCGTTTAAGCCTTTAAACCTGCAGCCCCGTTTAAGCCTTTAAACCTGCAGCCCCGTTTAAGCCTTTAAACCTGCAGCCCCACTTCACAATGTTTCACAATGTTTAACCCTTTGAACTCTGAGCACATTAGTGAGATTTATTTCAGAAACACAGAGAAAAAAGATGTTGTTATTTATCTGTTTAGAATTTTTCTGAAATTAATTTGAAAGAAAAAAGCTGTGGAAAAACTGTATTTAAGGTAATGATTCCATATCTTCAATTACATTACAGAATTATTAGAATTTTGTTTTTTGTTGTTTTTTTTTCAAGTCTTGCTTTATTTTAACTTTTTTTTTTTTTTTTTTTTTTTTAATAATATTCAGGAAAAAGTCATCTATTTCTTTTACTAATATCTTTTACCAATATCTTGTTAATTTCCCACTTTTTGAAAGAAATGAATCCAATTTGCTCAGGTTTCAAAGGGTTAATGTTCAGAGTGAAACACTTTCTAACAACCACCATTATGCTGAACGTCCAGGTGATGCTGTCGGCTGTTCACCTGTTGGAACTGTGCCGGGATCGGTTTGGCGTACGGGACTTTCTTCTGCGGGACCTTCTTGGTGTCTTTCCCCATGACCTCGTCCATGCCCCAGTCCAGACCCGGGATGGACATCTCCACCTCAGGAGCCGCCTCTTTACCTGCAGACAGACAAACAGTTTCACAGCAGAGTTACACGTGCCATTTAAAACCGAGTCTCACCCAAGTTACAGCCAAGTTACACGTGATAACCTTTGAAGTCCTACAACAGAAAAATGTACAGAAATTTCTTTACAAAATCACACAGGAAGGTTTAGGTCAAAGGTGTGAGCAGGTCTGTGATGGCATCATGGAGGTATCGTCAGTCACAGCCTCAAATATCAGGGGACCTCGTATTGATCCCTGTGGGACACCTCTATCAATTACAGCATTTGGAGACAATAAAGTAATAACTTTGTTTCATGAATCTAAAAATGTTTATATACATTTCAGATTTTGCGGCAAAAAGGATAATTCTTCTAAAAGAAACAAATCAAATTAGGCCCAAATTACTTAAAATGAAAACAATTTAATTACTTTTTATCAGATTTAGCTTTTATCAAGAAACATAAAAAGAAAGAAATCAAATTAAGTCCAAATTGATTAAAAAAAACAAACAATTTCATTACTTTTTCATTTATTTTTTATGAAAGAAGTATTTAACTTAAAGCAACTAAATTTTTCAAAACAAAGAAGTCCAGAACTTAAAAGAACTTTCCATGACTAAGTGTTCAGTGCCTGGAAAATATTCTTCCTTCGTGTTGTTTGCTCATGATATTTTCTGTTTTTAATGGAACTGGATTAAAAAACTACCAGAATTTCTTAAATAATCTTTTCGTAATTTTTCCCTGCAGCCTGGAAACATGTAGACTGTGTTCCAGGATGTTCCAGGATGAGACTCACTGCTCTGCTCCTGCTCCATGGCGGCCTTCAGCTGCTCGGGGATGCCCATACCGGGGATGGAGGCCACGCTGTTCAGGTCCACGTCGTCTGAAACACAAACAGGACGATCAGCGGCGGTGATGAAACTCAAACCTCTGACTGCCATTCGTCCTCCTGCGACTCACCGTACTCCATGCCGTCCTCTGACATCCCCGGCAGCAGGTTCAGGTTGTAACGGTCTCTCATCTTGTCACCCGGTCGGTTCCTCGTCCAGAACTTACTGAAACATGAAAAACAACACAGTTAGGTTTGTTTGCAGAGTTTGGGACGGACAAATGAACACGAGTATATCCGCTAAAGGGTACGCAGGTATTTGTTAGAGTAAATGAGTATAATGTGGTTAAGGATGTATATGTATGTACTTTTTCCCCCTTTTTTCTTTCACAAAACCAATGAGGGAAGAAAAAAACATTAAAGTACAGGAAAGAAAAGAAGTGTAAATTATGCTGCATCGCACAGACACTGTGATTCTACACGTGGAAAAAGATTCTGCTTTCATGAAGATGTGGCTGTAAAAACACAAACTAAAAAAAAACGAGCAAAGTTTAAAAACAGCTGCTTCCACCGTTTCACATCAGTCATACACTGACAGGATTATGTTGTAGTAATACTGTGTGTGTGTGTGTGTATATATATATATGCTGTACTGTATAAAACAGGTAAGTATGGGCGTACCTGGTGTGGTCGTTGGAGCCGGAGCAGAGGATGTGACCCAGCGGGTGCCAGGCCAGACTCCAGATCATCCCCTCATGAGCCATCTCCATCCCTCCAACCTCCTTCTCCACCCTGACAGACACCAACAGGAAACCAGTCAAACCAGCCACAAACCAGTACAGCAACGACACACGTCCGCCTCCACGTTTTCTTTTCTTTTTAGATGTTGGTTTGGTTGGAGTTTTATGAGTAAACATGTTGGCTTTTTTTAATTTTTGGCAAGTTGTCTTTGGCATTTTAAAATTAATGTTGAAAGAAATGACACACCTTTTTTTAAACAAATTTTTGACTAGTAAATTTTGTGAATTTTTTTTCTTTAAATTTTTTTGGACAATTTAAAAAATGAGTTTTTTTCTCTCAAAATGTTTGAAGAAAAATGTTGGTGACTAATAAAACTTGTAATTTTTAAAGACAGAAATTTGGTGACTATTTTTTCTTCAAATTTTTGGGCAACTTTTAAAGAATAAAATGTATTTTTGTGTCTTTATATGTTTTTTCTGGCAATTATAAAGACAAGAGTTCAGCGGTCCTTTGGAAATCTCCAGGAGTCCTCGAGGCCCCTGAGGATGAATTGTGGATTTGGAGCGCTCAGCGCACGCAGACTTCCTGTGAACGCGCCCTCAGAGGCCGTCAGTTAGTCTGTACGTGTGCTGAAGTCTGAAGGTTTGGATTCGGCGCCCTGCGGGCCGGTAACAGCCGCAGCTGCGGCGCTGGCGTGTAACCGCTGACTGTGGGTCTGTCTAGTGTCTTTACCCCGTGTGCCAGAAGAGCAGAGAGCCGTCAGAGCCGCCGCTGGCGAACAGACCCTCGTGGACGGGATGCCACGCCACGGCTGCGGACACAGAGCGGGAAACAGTCAGAGATCACCTGGGCGAAGATGACGACAGCGTCTCTGGAGCTCAGACTCACCTGTGGCCTCCTTCTTGTGTCCTCTGAACACCTGCAGCTCCTCCTTCAGGTTCCTGATGTCGAACAGTTTGCACAGGTGGTCACGTGACGCCGTCAGCAGCCAGTTTCCGTTCAGGTTCCACTTCACCTCCATCACCGTGTTCTTATGGGCGTGACTGAAGAGAGACTCTCGTTAAAATCAAGTAAAATCAGCACGTTTACTTCGTAACGACACATTTTTATCCTTTAAAGCAATGTGAGGAACTTCTCCTTTAGGCCTCTTCTTATCATTTTGGACTTTAAATTATTTTTGCTGTCTTAATGAATATGGCATACATTTTGGCAAGGCTGTGTGATTTGGGGTTCACTTTAGGATTTTCAACCTCAGCTCTTACAGTAAGTCTATAAAACGCTGTCAAGTCAACAAATATTTTGTATTTATGATTAGGACAGAAGTTTTTTTTTTTACACGATCATCTGCTAAAAACATGATACAAACTTCAGACTGTTTATTGTTTGTTGAACCAAAAAAAACTTTGTCATTTTTAAATAATTTTACTTTTTTCAATCAAATAAACTGTTAAACCAAAAAAACATGTTTTCATTTCTTTGAGGGTCACTGTAACTGATGATGATGATGATAATAACAACAATACTAACAACAACAACAACAACAATAACAACAACAACAACAACAATAATTAATTGTATAATACCACATAAAACTGATGTATTTTCAGAGTTATTGTAAAGTGAACATGTCAAAGTGTTGCAGCAATAAAAAGACAGAAACTAACAAACAGGAGGAGAATAAAAGCGCCATTCTGGGTCTCAGATCTGGTCTGGACTCTGATGGACTCACAGTGTGGCCAGACTCTGTCCCGTCTTCGGGTCCCAGAACTTGATCGGCTGCTGACTGTCCTTACTGCCCGAAACCACCAGACCTTTGGTGGGGTGCCAGTCCACACACTTCACATCTGCACCGTGACCTGCGCGC
>NW_024628089.1:0-2057 GCF_008729295.1 Plectropomus leopardus | reverse complement strand
TATAGATATAGATATATATGTAATCTATTAGACGGTCTTGTATTCGTTACATTTGTTATAAAGATATCCAAAAGTGAACAAACAGGTGCCTTTTCTCATTAGAGACCACAGACTGTATATAAAGAGTATGTTAGAGACATTTTATTTCCTCCTATCTTTATCTTATAAAATAGCTTAATAAACTGGAACATTTCTCACTGGGTAACTATTTGCTGAAAACAGCTTTTTGATTGTTATTCCCAAAATAGGGCAGCAAAAGGTTACAAAGTTCATTCATTTGTAATTTTCTAACAATGTGGTTCTGCTGCTCAGTTATGTCAAAAATATTTTTAAATTTCTAATGAGTCTCTATTTTTAGATAATTTTTAAGGTAATTTTCTTGTCACCTTTTACTTTTTTTTGCAATTTGTGAAACATTTCATGCAAAGTTATTTTTCCCCCTTTTTCCATGTTTTTGAAAGAAATCACACATTTGCACAGTGTTTCAAAGGGTTAAATGCATTTTTAACTGAATAACAAATAAATCATCAGTAGATAATATAATATAGAAAAGAAATACTAAGAAATCATACCAACACTTTCTCCTCTCAAAATACTATTCATATTTTTCATATTTAATTTTCTACATGAAGCTCTGAATGCTGCTTTCTTTAAATTACCAGGACTAAAACACCTGAGAAATACTGGATACCTCGTTTATTAAACATCATTAAATACTTGAATCAGCCTGTAACATGTCCAGTGTGTGTAAGCTTTAAATGGATGAATCATAAATATGTTCGACATGTTTAATGTTTGACATTTATTCATAGTTTTGTTTCCTCTGATTTTAGTGCTGCAAAACCTGCAGAGCCGATAAGCAGCGTCACTGACGACATCGACGCCCTCCTGGAGGAATTACTGGAGGAAGACTGCGATGATTCCCCTCAACTAAAGGTTACAAAAACATTTGTATTGAAGTTTAACTATTAAATAAGACAAACAAGGGTACACATTTTGATTTAAATGCTGGTTTAAAACTAAAATATTAAAAAATAGTAGCACTTAACTGAGGTACTAATAATTGAATGTCATTGTACATCGGTGCTCGCAGTCTTCTTCCCTGCTGGTATCGAAGTAAATATAAAGACCTGAAACAAAAATATTGAATCCTAAAATTTGTAGATTAAATTTTGGGGTTTTTTTGTATTTTAATTTTGTAAAATAGAAATACTCAGCTGAAGTGCCAGTCTCTCAAAGCTGTATTTTTACACAGCACACAAACAAAATTATTTCTACCAAACGTTATGACCATGCTGCTGTAATATGAAAAACAGAACTGCACAGACAGCTGGGTTTGAAAATGAACACGTGGATGTTGTATAAGCAAAGTGACAAACAGACGGGTGGTTATACATCTATTCAGGTTTCAATAAATTATTTTAACTACAAAAAATATTTTTTTACAATGTGGGGCCAGTCTGTAACCTTTCACCTTTTATTTCAGACTCAGCAGTTTCCCAAAGAATCACAAGAGGAGAAAAGACTGTCGTCTCAGTCTGGAGGGAGAAAGTAAGAAAATGATTTAAAAGCTTATTTTGTGGGCAGAGCGGTATGAGTGTGTGTGATATTAAAGCGGAGCCCTAAAGGGTTAATCAGAGGGAGAACGTGCACTCGGCTGACTCTTTTTGTAACTTTGTGTTCAGTCACAGTTCTGGAGCTCAGATGTCTTTGACTCGTGATAAATTCAGCTGAATGTTTGCTGTTTTTCACTATAAACCACCTGAATTACAGTCTGAGTGTGTTCTGTCTGCAGAATATGTGTGTGTGAAAATGAAAAGCAGGTTTTATATTTCTAATGGTGTCTCTGCTGTGAATAATACTCTAAATTTGATTTTATTTTTGTTTAAAGACAATCTGTTTTGTGTGTGTGTGTGTGTGTCCAGGTGCTGTCCTGTGTTCGTTGGCGGGAGCTCTGTCACAAATGGCGTGGGAACGGCCACATCCAAGAGGTGCGAAAAACTGATTTTGTTCTGTTACAGGTGACAGGTGTACAGCTGTACAGGTGAAAGGTTATT
>NW_024628088.1:0-2759 GCF_008729295.1 Plectropomus leopardus | reverse complement strand
AGATGTGGTTCACGTATAGATATATATAAAGCCTCAGATGTGGTTCAGGTATAGATATATATAAAGCCTCAGATGTGGTTCACGTATAGATATATAAAGACAGAGCGAGGAATGAAGAGCTGAGCAGAGACAGAGTGGACGCTGCAGCGAGGACGAGTTCAGTCTCTGATCTCTGTCCGACACCTTAAACCTTTGAAATCTGGATCAACGTCACTGTTATTGTGCTGCGTACACACACACACACACACACACACACACACACCTTTCACAAGTATAAACATTTAAGGAAATGTCCTACAAAGCCCTGTTTATGTTTCTAGGATTTTAGGACACTTTGGTCTTAGCTTGGATCTGTGTTTGGGGTTCGGGGGATCCTCCACTGGCATTTTTTTTAATTTTAATAAACTATTTTGATGTTTTTTTATGCACTCTGACACTTTATGTTTACTAAAAGTACAAACACATTCACAGTCCCAGTGTGAATCACTTTTTATTGTGAATTCTAAAAATGGTTGGGGGGCCATCCGGCACCCTATCAGGGACCAGATTTGGCCCTCGGGCCGTATGTTGTGTGCATAAAAAAAAAAAAAAAAAACAGAAAATTGAGCCCCGGGCTGAGGTCATTTAGGCCCCAAACGTCCTCAAACCCGAAAAAAAGATCCTCATTTAGCTTTAAATAAAAACATGGAACTGTTCAGAATACAGTCCTGAACACTAACCCAAGATTTTAGGACATTTCTCAGATTTTAGGACATTACTCTGTTTTTAAGGACATTTCTGGGGTTTTAAGTTTTAGGACATTTCTCAGATTTTTCTCGGATTTTAGGATATTTCTAGTATTTCGGGACATTTAAGGATTTTGGATATTTTGGGGGATTTTAGCACGTTTCTAGTATTTTAGGACATTTCTTGAATTTTAGGACATTTTTAGTATTTCAGGATGTTTCTAGGGTGTTAGGTTTTAGGACATTTCTCGGATTTTAGGATTTTCTCTGATTTTTCTCTGATTTTAGGATATTTCTAGAATTTCAGGACATTTTAAGGATTTGGTTTGTTCTTAGGATTTTAGGTAATTTCTAGAATTTTAGTACGTTTCTCAGGTTTTAGGACATGTCAAGGATTTAAGATATTTCCAGGGTTTTAGGACATTTTTAGGATTTTGGAACATTTTTTTGGACTTTCTAGTATTTAAGGAAATTTCTTGAATTTTAGGGCATTACTCAGATTTAAGCAAATTTCTAGTATTTTAGGAAATTTCTAGGATTTAAGGTGTTTCTTGGGGTTTTAGGACATTTTTTGGACTTTCTAGTATTTTAAGACATTAGGGTCTTAGCTAGGACCTGTGTCGGGGGTGCAGGGGATCCTCCACTGACACTTTTTTTGGATAAACAAGCTCTGTTTAGTATCCTGTTTCATACAAAGCTATTCCCAGTGTGCATCACTGTGTTTTTGTTGCATGAGACACTCAGATCATTCAAATCTCCTCCAAACAGCTGCAGCAAAACCTGTTTAGCGTTTGATGCAAGAAATAATATCAGCTGAAACGTCTGAAAAAGCTGGTCTGCAGCCACCATCGTCATCTGCATGTGTTTCATACCGTGCAGCTAAAATCAGCTGTGCATTTCTGCAGCCTCAGAGACAAAGCAGCCAAAATATCAGATGTTACACAGTGAAAACGCAGCAGGCTGCACCGCGAGCAGCTCGCGCGCACTGCGCCGTGAGCCACGCTCGTGTAACTGCGCAGTCAAAAGAGCCATTTATAAACAACGTGAAGACATTTTCACATGAAGACAATATTTTTTGGATGATGAAGTTTCGTGCTATGAACTTTCCGTCCCACATTTCCGCTGTACGGGCATTTGAGAAGACTGGCAGCCGCCGGGAGCCAATGAGAAGCCTGGAATCGGCGCGTCGACCAATAGGAGCGCGGGGGGCGGGTTGTTATCAAGTCGTAAACGGTTAGTAACAGGACAGGCAGGTAAGAAAGATTTTCTCGTGTTATTTTTCTCTAAATTAACCGACGCGCCGCTTGTCAGGAAAAAACGCTCACTCGGTTAAACTATCGGCTGTTCGATTTGAGCAGGTTGGATTTTTTTTGGGGCACTTTTTCCGATAAAACGTGCAAAAACCAAAACGGTCATTGAGAAGTCAGTGTGGGAAGCAAACAAGCTAGCTAGCGTTAGCCCGCTAGCTCAGCTGTCTGTTATTGGCCAGTTAGCTCAAACATTAGCATGCTAACGTTAGCCGCTCAGCCAGCGCTGCAGAAAGTAACGTTAATGTGTCACTAAAATCTCCGTTTCCGCCGTCTTTGACACGAGCACTCAATAAAGAAAACACTCCTCGTGACTTAGCGTTAAATTTCCGAGCTCGGTGTCCGCATTGTTGAGCGCGTAAAACTTTTTCATTATAAATTTGCAGTGATAACGTTAACGTTAGCAGCAGCTAGCGTTAGCCTGCCAGCTGGACATCAAAATCAGAAATACTTTATTTAAACTGCGGTTCGTTACAGGGAAGGAAAGTGTACAAAAACTATAGAAGCAGGAGTAAAAAGTAACAAGTATGTGGAAGTATTACAATTAAGTGAGTACAATGTGCTTCAGTTTTAAAATTGTAATAATAGTAATAACGACAATAACAGTAGTAATAATAATAATAATACCTTATCTTTTTTAGTTGTAACTTTTACGTTATTTCAAATATTACAATTTTGTGACTGAAGCACATTGTACTCACTTAATTGTAATACTTCCACATACTTG
>NW_024628087.1:0-1730 GCF_008729295.1 Plectropomus leopardus | reverse complement strand
CCCAGACTGTCAGCAGCTACACTCACACACTGACATATCCCAGACTGGGATTATCAGGAAGATCAATTTAGCATGTAGTTTATTGGGAATAATTCAGCTTTTGTATTTGTTTTTTTTTCACCTAAAAACATAGTGGCATCATGACAAAAAACTGGTAATAAAGGGTAAAAAAATCTAAAAAAAAAAAAAAAGAATAAATATGTGATATTTATGATTAGGACTGATGATGGTTTGAAAAAATAATTCAATGAAAGTAGAAAATCGTATTAATGTATAATATTTTTCAAGCTTGTGTGTGATATTAAAGCGGACACTAAGGGGTTAACTTTCAGTCATCACACACATAAAAAATAATTTAAGAAATGATCAAATATAAAGGTTATAAACATACAAAGAAGGTTAAAATGCTAATAAGAATTTCTGACACTTTATGCATCAATTTCTATTCAGTTTTGCGATTGTATTTATAGAACTTCTACATTTGGACCTTGAAAACAAAATTTTGGAAATGCATCTCCCATGTTGGCCATTTCAGTAAAACCCTTTATGGTCAAATACCCCAAAAACATCAAATACATACAGAACAGGATGGATCTATAAGTAAAGTTTTCCTTCTCTTGACCTTCATCCGAGTAAACGTTTGACAAAAGAGGATCCCGGAGCCAGAGCTCACCTCAGCACTGATCCAGGATCACAGTCCTGCACCGTTACCTCCGTCGACCACAGTCACAGAGCTCGTCATTAAATCTGTCACAGGGAGCGTTAAAAATACAAATGATGTTAAAAAAAAACACCAGGAAGGGGTTCAGTAATAAAAACACGTTTATTTAAAACAACGTTTGGATCCTGCTTGGATCTTCATCAGTCAAACTGTGTTTTTTTTTCTCCTGGCTTGTTTTTATTGGTGTCGTAAATTTGCAAAAAGCGAAATTCACATCGCAAAAGAATTTTGCCATTTTGACATGACGAAGATCCAAGCAGGTTCCAAACATCTTCGATAAACTTGTGAATAAGTGTGCACTTTTTCCTCAAGACAGTTGTTTTTTTGGCAGCCCTGCACCTACGTGACGTGCGTATAATTACCCTTGTTTCAGCTATGTGCAAGTATGTGTACGTACATGTACTGTATACGTATGCATGCACCAAGAGTGCAAAACGCTGTCTCAAGATCAAAGTTTAGATTCACAGGGGAGATGCCACCTTTGCAGCCCCCAAACTCTGGACAGAGCCGCCTGTCAGGCTGGACCCTACGCTGCATGTTTTTAAATCCCGTCTTAAAACGCATTTTTTTGTTCTCTGGCTTTTAACCCTTTGAAACCTGGAACGTGAATTTTCTGGTGCAGCACAGAGATGCCTCTCACAGACATTTAAGCCTTTAAATCCTGAACAAACTGGCTGGATTTGTAGAAAACATGAGGAGAAAGGCAATGAGCAAGCTGGCCCGAACTTTCCAGCAAAACGAAAGAAGAGAAAAAGAAATTTCTCCAAAAGAAAAGAAATCTTTTCAGGTAATTTTCTTTGTAAACTTTTCCTTTATGCTTATTTATTTAGGTAGTTTTTTAGGTAGTTCTTGTTATTTATTGATTTTAAAATGCTCTTTTTTTGGCTTATTCTAAGGTAATTTATTAGTTAAGATACTTCTTTTCTTACAACTTTTGGGCCATCTTTAGATTGCTAATTGCCACTTTCTTATGTTTTTTGAAACAAGGGTCAAAGGGTTAACTTACTAT
>NW_024628086.1:0-1389 GCF_008729295.1 Plectropomus leopardus | reverse complement strand
GACCCCGGCTGTGCAGACGATCAGAGAGCAGCAGGATTACAGTGAGACAGTGAAGCACATGAAACCAAGACGTTAATCGGTAATCCGTGTGGACTACAGGGATTACGTCCACGTTTCTGCTGCTGGGACATTAAAGTCCCACTTCATCTCCTCACTTTCACTGGTCGTCTTATTACTCTCTTCTTTGTTGTGTCGATAAAGCGTCAGAAAATATTGAAACGGTCCCCGGTGACGTCTTCAAATGTCCTGTTTTTGTCCGACAAACATCCCAAAGTCCAAATATATTAACTGCGCATTTAAGACATAACCCTCTGAAACCTTCGCACACCGGCTCGATTTCTTACAAAACCAACGAAGAACGTAATGAGCAACTTTAGAATAAATAAGACAAAAAATAGCAAGAAATTAGTAATTAATACAAGAAAATGACCTGAGAATGAACACAAACAAGGGAAAGTTAAAAAATTAAAAATAAAACTGAACAAAAACAAGAAAATGACCTGAAAATGGTTCGTAAAAATATTAATAATTCTGGAAAATAGTTTTAATTATATAATAATGATACTCAGAAAAGAACTTTTCTGGATATTTTTCCCTGGCTTAAAAAATAATAAATGTAAATCTACTAATTTCTTGCTATTTGCAGATCATTTATTGCAGAGTTGCTCTTTGACATTTTCCCTGTGTTTTCAAAAAAAAATCAAACCAACAGCTCAAAGTTCAAAGGTTTAAACACTTTTAAAGTCATCTGAACGCAGCACAAAAAAGTGATGCTGATCGAGGTTTTAAAGGGTTAACTGTAAAAACAGAATCTGTGATAACAGACTCAGCAGATCAGGGCTCCCACACCTCTTCAAACATCATATTCAAGGACCTTTCAGGGACTTTCCAGGCCCAGTTCCCTCAAATTCAAGGACCAGACACAGCATAGTGATATTTTTGTAAAGGGAACTCAGAGACTTTACCGAAGCTCACGCACTCAAAATATCTATTCTTGCATAAAATGTATGAAATCAAGCTCTTTCAATGACCTTCCTGTCTATATATCTATTTTCAAAAACTTTAAAGGTCTTGATTTGTTCCCTCAGAAAATATCAAGGACCTGTAGGAGCCCTGTGTATTATGGGAAGTCTGATCAAAATCTTTACTGAATTTTTCCCAAAGCCAGTGACCTGAATTAATGCAGTTTCCTGATCAATGGCAGATCAATATAAACACCTTCGACATCAGCTGGTCTCACCTGTGCGAGGCCGCCGGTGAGCTCGCCGTGACATCATCAGTGCGACCTGCGTGCAGTATCTGAAGCAGCCAGCAGGGGGCGAAACAGGCCTGTTTTTTTCGTGATGTCAGTCTCTCCTCAGCAGCCCAGAGGCTCATGGGAACAGCAGC
>NW_024628085.1:0-1395 GCF_008729295.1 Plectropomus leopardus | reverse complement strand
AGCAGGTGAACAGCTGTAGGTTCCTTGGACTTACTATAACTGAGAACCTATCTTGGTCATCACACATCACCACCCAGTTTAAAAAAGAAAAAGCTCTACCTCCTACGAAAATGTAATTCCAGAGCAAGATCTTAGTTTATTTCTACAGAGGAGCAATAGAAAGAATACTGACTGGAAACATCACAAATTGGCATGGTTTGTGCACGGCCCAGGAAGGGCTGCTATGACTTTTTCAGTTCTTTTGACATTTAATACTATGCCCTTTTTCGTCATGTTTTACTATAACTTATTTTTCTGACACAGTGTATTTTGACCTTTTCAGTTTTTTTGACATACTATAATATCCCATTTTTTTCACTTTTTGCGACACAATATACTATGACTTTTTATTGACATTCTATACTATGGCATTTTTCCAGTGTTATTACAATGACTTTTACATTGGTTGTTCAAGAGGCTGTATTATGATATTTTTTTTCAGTTTTTCATTATGCTATACTTTAACTTTTTTTAAAAAATTTTTTGATGTGCTGTTCTAAGATTTTTGTCTTTTGTTGACATACTATACAATGACTTTTTTCAATGTTTTAAATTTTATATAATTTATAGCATTTTTTTCAGTTGTTTTCCACACTACACTGTGATATTTCTTCTATTTTTGACATACTATACTGTGACTTTTTTCTGTTATTTCAACATGCTATACTATGACATTTTTTTCTGGGGCTTTTTTTCAACACAGTATACTATGACTTTTTCTCAGCATAGTATATATGATGACTTTGTTCTCATTTTTCGACATCCTTCACTATGACTTTTATTATTTTTCCAATATACCATTTGATGACTTTTTTAAATGCTGTAATATGACTTTTCACTTTTTCTACATGACATACTAAGATGTTTTAATTTTTTTTGCTGGCATACTATAAAATGATTTTTCTTTTCTTTAGTTTTTGACAAGCTCTACTATGATTTTTTTCTCATTATGTCAACATATAATATTAGCACTTTATTCCAGTTTTTTTCATAATTCACTAAGCATTTTTGTTAGTTTCTTGAATATTCCATGCAGTTATTATTATTTTTTTGATGATTTGCTATGACATTTTTGTTCATTTTTTCAACATGTTATACTATGACATTTTTTGAGTTTTTTAACCTATTCTACTATGAGTTTTTTAGGTCTTTTCCACATACTGCACTGTGAAAATATTTTCACATGCCTCACGTATTAATTTCAAGGAACCTATAATTCAAAAAGCCCCACTGATTCAAGAGAGTCTGCCACTCTTTGGTTTTATTTTCGTTTCTTAGGACTGCTAATTTGCTACAGTACGCTGGATAATGCACCAAATATTGTCTAAATTGTGGTCTGATTAACAATAAATTCAT
>NW_024628084.1:0-5300 GCF_008729295.1 Plectropomus leopardus | reverse complement strand
GTATACTGGTTGTATTTTAGTAAAGAGACTACTGAGAAATAAATATGTATGGTCATTAACACCGAGCTAAAATAAAGTTCAAAGTGGCCTAAGACTTTTTTATACAGTACTGTATATATATATGTATATATATATATAGGATAGCAAAACTGAGTTTTTTTATTTTCTTTATTAGGGTTAGGGTTAGGGTTAGGGTTATATAGATATTTAGATAGATATTTTTGGAAAGACATCTCTCTTTCTGCTTGTTGGACAGTCAGCAGGGAAATGTGTTCCCCTTTTTTTCCTGGTGCATCATGTAAATCTTGTCATCAAGGGGTCGATGTATTTTCATATTTAAATGCTGACGTCAAAGCGGCAAAACAAGAGCATCGGTATAATTTAGTCTTCATCAGCGGAGAGACACCAGAGTGAAGCGTCTGACGGGAGGACTCAGAAGATGTAAGTTATGACTCTGTTCTGTCAGTTTGATGTATCATTTATTGTGTGTTTGCAGAAGTGCAATATTGTCTTTCTCCAGTATATACTTTGCATAATCTAAAATCACATCAGATTTGAAATTTGTCCTTTTTTTTTTTTTTTTAAATTTGCCAGAGTTACCAAATTATTCAGCTTATTTGTGACAAAGTTTATATTATTTTTAAATGTTTTATGCAGTGTTCAGTATGATTCACAAAGAGTGGACACTATAATAAGAACACCTGACATTATACTGTGAAGAAATGCAATAATACTGGAGACTGGACTTCTTTTTCCAGTCCAAGATTTGTTTTCTGGAGCTTTTTTGGGGGATGCATTGAAAAACACTGCTCATCCTCTTTTGCATGCTTTAGGAAATAATGTTAAATATACTGTGCTGTTCTAATCCCCAGTTACACTAAATGTGTCAGTAAGGTTAATGCAGTCATAATACAAAGCAACAATCAACAATTTACCCAGCTGGCACCAATATGATATCAGAAAGACATTGGACTTGGACAAAAGTTCAGTTTTGATTGAAAATGAAAACACTGGCTTGACGATAGACCTTGCGTTGTGGTTTTAATTCAAAAAGCGTCAAAACCCAACACTGAGTTGACGTCAACCTTCCAGAATTGGACAGACAATGATTTTCCGGTTGTAAATTAATATCTATTTAACGTCCAAAACAGGGCCGTCAGTGTTAACACGATGCGATTAAGAAGCATACGTAATTTAATTGTGCATTGATTATTTAAATTACGGGGCTGCGTTTTAAGGCTGAGATTGTACTGGTATCATATGAAATTAGAAGACTTGGGAAATCCAGTGGTCATATCATGCTAGATTTTTGGGATACTATTCCACAGTTTGGATACATTTTGGTGATGAAAAAACAACTTAGGTGTTTCACAGGGGCCGCTTGACCTCTGACATCGAGATGTCTGAATGAAAATGGGTTCTGTGTGTCCCCATGAGTCTCCCTTTTACAGACATGCTCGCTTTATGCCGTCCCGTGCAGTTTTTTTTTTTTACTGTTATATGATTCCAAATCAGGACAATCTGATAAGAATTGCTTTGCTTTGTCAATATGGACTATATAAAACAATGAAATATGAAACATGTGAAAATGCAAAAAAATTAATTTAAAACGTGATTAAAAGTGCAGTTTATAATGATTAACTACTGATATCCTGCAATTAAATGCGATTAAAAAAATAACTAATCGTGTGACAGCCCAAGTCAAAACCTTTGCTGATGTTGGTTTGACAATCTTCCAGCATGGGACAGAGGTTGAAATTTATTTGGAAATCTAAATCAGACATCTGTCAAAACCCCAAAATCAGCTGCCAGTGTTCAGCTTAACTCTTTAAAACCCTGGATCAGTATCAGCTTTCTTGTGCTGCGTTTAGACGCCTTTTACAAGCTATTTGACCCTTTTACAGCTGAGCAAACTGGTTTGATTTCTTTTGAAAAAAATATATGAAAAAACAGCTAAAAACAAAATTTAAAAATACATCTATATATAATTCTAATATAATTTTTTTATTGATGCTAAATGTAATCGTAAGTTTAGTGAGTGCAGTTATAATAGAGAGAATTTCTTTTGTTGGGCTAATTGAAGGAACAGTGAACAATTTAATTATGTGTCATTCTTTTTTCGTTCTGGATTTTATAGAGTATAAAGATTTTATAACTTTAATGTGTCTTACCCACCTGCCCCAGTATATTATGAGTTAAATTTATGAAAACTAAAAAATCAAGTTTATGATGTAGCCAGATCAAAATATTATAAGTTTTCAGACAGAAACAATTTACCAAGGTGGATGTATTGCATAAGTTTTTGTTTTTTCTTCTTCTTTTCTTCGTGACTGGTGCAGCCTGATGCATTAAATTATTTGTGTTTTATTCATATTAAACATTTCCATGTGCTGAAAAACAGTGACAATCTCTCAGTGTTAGCGTCTGGTTTCATCCTGCTTTGCATATTTGCCACCTAAACCTTTTTCCTCAGAAACTGGAGGGGGAAGTACAGTTTGTATGTGTGTTTTTTGTATTTTTTAATTTAATGGGTAAGATTTTTTAATGCATTAATTTTTAAACTGACAGGATTTATTGAAATCATCATTTTTGGTTCACTGCACACTAAACTATCTGTTTCATCCAACAGGGCAGAGATGCAGTGGAGTCTGTTTGTGCTCATTCTGATGAGTAAGTGGATCATTTTACAGTTTTTTTTCCTAAAATCATTTAATCTTAGGGTCATAAAACAGGGTAGGCTCACCTTTCTTGTTAATAAAACTCAAAATAAGTGGACTCGTGATTTTGATTCATTGAACACATGATTGTTGTGCTATCAGCTCCATCACTGCAGTGTTTTCTCTGCTATTAGGTCAAGCTTCCTTCTTCACATGTCGCCACTATGAGTACCACTTTGTCAAACAGAAGAAGACCTGGACAGAAGCTCAGAAGTACTGCAGAGATAAGTACACTGACCTGGCCAAAGTGTTGGACATGACAGACATGGAGAGACTCTGTGACTCGGCACAGAATCAGGATGAAGCCTGGATCGGTCTTAACAGTCCTCGGAGGTATGATACAAGCCCGGTGTACCTGTGCAATGTTTGAGGGTAACAGCAGATGATGGTAGAAATAAAGGCTCTCGCACCCATGTGCTGTTTTTAGCCTTCTGGAGTGCGCTGGGTGTGACAGAACTTTTTGGGTACACCTGAATGAATGGTGGCCGATATACAATAGAAGATTTTATAGTAGAAAATATTTATCTATGGTCTTGTATTGAGGACCTATTCAATAACTGCAGATATATAATTCTCACCTACATCTGTCATTTTCTGTAGCAAAGATATTCTTACTCAAGGTGGACGCCTCAGTGAAACAAACCAATCACCCCCATGCTCTGTGATAATATACCAGCTTTGTCTTTCGACAAGAGTGGACCAGAGTTCACTCTGCATGTGTTTTACCCGTTAATATGAAGCTGTGATTTGTCCTTTTTTTAATCTCCTTGCAGCGAATCAGGAGGACATTTCAGGGTGTGGCAATGGTCTCTGCCAGGGCTGGAGTACCATGAAGATAAGAAAAATTGGCTTGAGAATGAGCCAAATGACAAAGATAAACCTGAGAACTGTGTAACTTTACGTAATAGTGAATGGCTGGACTTCAAATGTAATCATGAACATTTCTTCATCTGCTTCGATGGTGAGAATATGACATTAATACTCTAACCTCTCATTGAATCACATGCTGTTTATTTATGACATGATTCACCAGGACTTGATATTGTATTTCCCCAGAGAGATATTCTGTATGGTGATGTATGTTTGTCTGTTTATTACACAGAAACAAAGAAATCCAACAACAAATTTCATTTGATGAAGATCAAAAAGACCTGGCTACAGGCTCAGAATTACTGCAGAAAGAATCACACTGACCTGGTCAGTGGACACCAACAATTAGAAGAGGTCAAATCGGAACTGAAAGGTGAACTTGAGACTGAGACAGACTGGTGGATCGGCCTGTTCAGAGACAGCTGGAGGTGGTCAGATGGCAGCAATGTCTCTTTCAGATTCTGGGATCCACAGAATTACGGACCACTGCTCAGTGATAATTCAGACAACAGATGTGCTATGACCATGTGGCAGAAAAGGGGCAAATGGGGGACCGACAAATGTGTGACAAAAAAACACTTCATCTGCTATGAGGGTGAATATTTTTGGGTGGAATCCTTGTTTTATTTTATTTCATCCTCTCTATGTCAGAGACCCCATGCTAAGTTACAGGGACAGAATAGGAATAAAAATAGTCTTTATAATTTTTCATGTATTTCACCTGCCCAGAGACACGCTGGATAATGTTGCACTTAACCCTTTAAAATCTGTTTCGATATCAGTTTTCTTGGGCTAAATTCAGACACTTTTTACAAGAATTTAAGCCTTTGAAACCTGAACAAATTGGTTTGATTTCTTTTGAAAATATGGCTGAGAGTACAACAAGCATTTTGGCAAGAAATGTCCCGCAAAAAAGCTGACAAGAAATTGAATTGAACAGAAAAGACAGAGAGGGGGGTATTAAAACAACAACAACAGGAAATTAAGAAATTGTAAATGTATATTTTTTATAAGTTATTTACATTTACATTTAAGCATTTTTCCCCAAGTCATTTCCATGTTTTTTTTAGTTGTTTGTTTTAACCATTAATCTTTTCTTTCCTTTTATGATGAGGTAATTTTCGAATAAGTTTTTAATATTTTCACGGAATAATTTCTCATATTTACACTTGAGCATGTGCTCCAAGTCATTTCCTCATCGCCTTATTAACATGTTTCTGAAAGAAATTAAGCCAATTTACTCAGGTTGCAAGAGGTCAACATGATTCATCTTGTAAACAATTTTGATTTCTTAAGCTCTGAAATTAAATAGAGATATTAAATATATAGAATATATAAAATTGTAATGATGACATTTACTGATATAACTAGTGTGTAATGATTTTATAACTGCAGACTATGAAATATATATATATATATATTTCTAACATAGGGATGTACAATTGAAACATTTTTACATCTCACTCTCCCTAAACTGTAAAAACACCAGAACTTTAATTGAATTTGAAGTTATTTCAGCACTAAATATAGATGCATTGACTCCCAACTTGCATTTTTCAAATTGATATTAGACTTTTAAAAATCTATATTTATGCGTACTCTTCTTCTGCCTCCTTGCATTGTTCCTTTTTTGTTGTTGTTTACCTATTATTTCATGTTTGTATATTTTCCTTTGTTTTGTTTTTTCTTTGAAAAAGCATCTATGAGTATTCA
>NW_024628083.1:0-5285 GCF_008729295.1 Plectropomus leopardus | reverse complement strand
CGTTATGATGTTGGACGTAGTCGTTATGATGTTGGACGGAGGCGTAAACGTGTAGCGTAAGCGTGTAAACTCAATATCTCATGAAGAGCGTGAGGGAAATTCTTTGAATTTAAAACAAACGTCCTTCTGGTCTGAAGGACGAGCTGAAAGAATCTAGCAGTCGAAGGTCACGGTGACCTCATAAAACCTGTTTGTGACCAAGAATTAAAATGCTGACTTTTCAATCAAATGTCCAACAGTATAACGAAGAGGTTCTGACATTTAATATCCAAAAGGTCAAAGGTCAATTTCACTCTTGACATAGGACTAGGATTTTAGGGCATTTCTAGGATTTTAGGACATTTCTGTGATTTTAGGACATCAGTGTCTCAGCTGTGTCCTCTGTCGGGGGTGTGGGGGATCCTCCTCTGGCTCTGTTTTGATGCTGTTTTATGTCTCTGACACCTGATGGACACTAAAAGGACAAAAACTGTTCACAGAGTCAATCACTTTATTTTTATTGTCCATTAGAAAATGTTTGGGGGCCACCGGGGGCCCTATCAGGGGCCAGCTTTGGGCCGCGGGCCGTGAGTTGAGTCTCTGTCTCTGTTAGACTGGGAGACAGAGGTGGAGCAGGTAGGACCCGGTTTGGGAAAGACCCTGACTGTCCTCTTCTTCCTCTTCTGCAGGAGCGGTCGAGTGTCTTCAAAGCAATAAACTGCGGACGAGTCCTCCTGAAGGACGTGTCCTCAGAGACGTGTTGATTTGGTTAAATCTATTTTTCTAGTGTAAATAAAATGAAGAATGTGAGAAGTGACCTTCAGACCGACACGTCACGCCTCTGAACTCCTCTGTGCCTTCAGCAGCTCGTCACCGGGACCCTCTGACGGGGGGCGGGAATCCACCAAAGAGACACGTTACCTGGACAGGTGAGGGGGTCCGGTATCGGTCGCACAGTAACCTGTAAATTCGGAGCACCTGTCGGGCCTTATCTCACTGTTTACACACCAGCCGTGTCCTCAGACCGGTCTCACGATCAGCAGGACGGTCACCCGTGAGACCGCCCCCGGCCTCAGGGGACCGCTGCTACACCTGTCAGTCTCACCTGTACCTTCAGACGTGGATCTGAGCGCCGCTGTTGCCCCTCGGGTCCTCGGCCCGGTTAACCTCCTGAGACGAGCGGCAGCAGATCCTTCGACGCCGCTGCCCGCTTCACGTTTTCCAGTTTCCAGCTTCACAGTTTGAGGTTTTTATTTTCAGAGCATAAATCTTTAAAAAGGTGCTTTCAGGTCGATGAAACACACCTGAAGCATGTTTTAACCCTCTGAGACCCGCAGAGACGACACTGTTCTTGTGCTGCTTTCAGACGCCTTTCACAAGCATTTAACCCTTTGACCTCTGAGCAGATTTGGTTTGATTTCTCTCAAAAACATGGAAAAAGACAATGAGCAACCTGGTAAGAAATGTTCTGCAGATTGCAAGAAAATTTGGATTAGATGTTTTTCTTCTTCTTTTTTAAAAGCAAGCGAAACATGTCGAGGGAAAAAAGCTTTTTAGAATTGCATATTTCAAATTATGTCACAGAAAATGACCATAAATTTAAGGACCTTTTTCAGGTCACTTCCATGTTTGTTTGTTTTACGTTTTAAAATAAACACATTTCTCGTTAATTTTGGGGTAATTTTTCTTAAGTTACTCTTTGACATCACTTTTCTTGAGCTGCTTTCAGTCGCCTTTCACAAGCATTTAACCCTTTGAACTCTGAACAGATTGATTTGATTTCTTGCAAAAACATGGAAAAAAGGAAATGACCAACTTGATAAGGAATTTCCCAAAAATTGCAAGAAATTAGTAGATTAAGAAATGTATTTATTAAAAAAGTTAGGGAAAATGTCTAGGGAAAAAAGACGGGGGAAATTATTCTGAAAATTGTCATATTTACTTTAATTGCATATTTTAAAATTATGTTGTAGAAAATTACTATAATTTTAAGGACCCTTTTCTGGTCATTTCCTTGTTTGTTTGTTTGTTTTAACTTTGTTTCGAACTATTTTTTTTTTTAATTTTGGAGGGATTTCTTTTTAAGTTGCTCATTGATATCACTTTTCTTTTGCTGCTTTCAGATAAAAAAAGCTGGGGAGAAATATTTATGAAAAAAAAATAATTGTAATTGCATATTTACAATTATGTTCTAATATTATAAATTTTAAGCACTTTTTTCTTTTTTTCCAGTTTTTTAAAAAACTAATTTTCAGATGTTTTGTGTTCTTTTATTTCGCTGTTTACTAATTTTTTGCAACATTTGGGTGATTTCTTCTTTAGTTGCTCATTGCCCTCTTCCTTCTTTCTTTTGAAAGAAATCAGTCCTGAATACTCAGGGTTAACTGATCGGTACCAAATGTCTTCCTGGAAATCACCTGGAACATATTTAAGAATTACAAGCAGCTTTAGTAAAGCTTGTGTCGGGTAAGAGAAGGGCAAAATCTACCGCTATGCTTCTTAAATCTGCAGAAAATCACAGATTTAAATTGAGTTTCACTTGTTAGAAAATTACGTTATATGCACTCCGACACATACGATAATATAGAGTCAACAGTTTACTGGCATTAATTGCCTCCCATATGGCAGACTCACTGCCAGCAGGGGGTGGCAGACAGGAAACCGCCTCTGTCACACACCCTACATCACTGATCATTGACCTCAAACTGCTCAGTGATCGGTGAGGTGGCAGCGATCATTTCCTCTTTATTTTCTCTGGGAATTTGAAGGTTTTAGGGACCTTTGGTGGGTTTACATTCTTTAGTTGAAAAGGCACTGGGTACTTTTTTTTTTTTTTTTAGTATTATTTTTTGTTTTTAGACTCGGTGTTGTGACTAAATTTAGGGCAATAAAGTAAAAAAGGGAGTCTTGTAAAGTTGCAGAAACTGTAACGGGCCTGTCACTGGACCTCCGTCTTCTCATCTGACTCTCCAAAACACAAATACAAGGTTCATTTCTAAATGTTGGGTTGTTCCTTTAAATCAGACACGATAGAAACACAGAAGGCCCCAGGATACTTCCCTGAAGAACTCCACATTATTAAACACAAAGAACCTAAATTCACCCTTTGAAACCCAGATTGATGTCACTTTTCTTGTGTTTGTGTTTTCTTTCTGAACTTGGGAGTGAGCAACTTAGCATGAACTTTTCTGCAATTTATTTTTTTAATGTAGATTTAGAAATTTTTAACAATTAAAAATTATTTTAAAGAACTTTTTCACATCTGTTTTGTTTGTTTTACTATTTTTTTATGTATTTATTTGGAATTTGTAATTTTGTTCTTTTTAACTTTTTATCATTTCTTCTGAAGTTGCCCATTACCTCTTCCCCTTGATTTTGAAAGAAACCGAGCCAATTTGATCAGATTTCAAAGGGTTGATATCCAAATGTTGGACTTTTCCTTGAAATCAGATTTAAGAGAAACAATATGGACATTAGGACATTTCTCTGAGGAAATCCATGTTATTAAAGACAAAGAGCGAGATGATTAACTTGACAGACTGTTCCTTTAAGGTCACGTTTAGTCTAGTCTTTCCTTTAACTTTTTTAAAAAATCGCTGTTCATATGATAATATGGTGAGAACAATCCTCGTGTGCACGGATCCACAAAAACAACAGAAAATGCTGCAGTCTGCACGCCAGGCCAGTAGTTGGCGGTGTAACTGCGTGAAGTGCAGCCTTGACGTCACCGTTCTCGCAGGATCGTCGCCAGTTTCCGCAGGGACAGAAGGCGTGGCGTTTTCAAAGGTTACACTCTAGAACCCCGTTTCAAAAGTTTACATTTTCAGGCCCCAAAATGCCGTTGTCATGTGAAGGACAGGCCAAACCGCAACAAAAGTTTAACGCTTCATGCAAAAACCGTTGAAATGGGACCTAAGTCAGACTTTATAGAAAAAGATTCTTAAGTTGAAAAGGTTCTTTTTTTTTCCTCTTTTGTTTTTTGGATGATTCTAGTGTTTTTAGACTCGGTATTGTGACTTAATTTAGGGCAATAAAGTAGAAAGGGAGACTTTTAAAATTGCAGAAAATGTAATGGGCCTATCACTGGACCTTCTTCTCACCTGGCTCTCCAAAGGACAAAAACCAAGATTCATTTGTGAATGAACAAAACACAAGATGATAAACTAAACGTTGGACTGTTCCTTCATATGAAATTGAACAGAAACCACAGAGGCCTCGGGATGCTTCCCTGAGGAACTCCGCACGTCATTAAACACAGAGACGAGATGATTTCTGAATCTGCAGACTGTCTGTGTGTCGTGGAGCAGAAACTTCAGCAGTGAAACTCTTGTTTGAAGTTGACTTTGTGTCTTGTTGTGACTCTGATTGCACTAATCTATTGATGCTGAAACCTTTTGAACTTCCACCTCAGTTGATTTGTTTGGTTGAAGAAGAGGAAGTTGTTCTGGAGAGATATTCTTGAGTTTTTGTTCCTGTGAGATCAATGAGGTAGATTTTTTGTTTGTTTTTGTTGTGAATATTTGAGGTTTTCTGTTTTTTGAAATGATGGTTGGGATTTACAGCCATTCTGGGATCACATTATTCATCTGTAATTTTTGCCTTTTTTCGCTCGTACAACGGCATCACAGTGGCTGAGCCGTGGTACGCAAACACTGCACTTTGATTCCTCTGCTACAATAAAGATGAATAACTCATAATCACAGCCGTCGGTTTTATTTGTCTACATTAATCCTGTTTTCTCGTTCAGATGTCTTTGAGCTTATTTACTCTCCTCCGACCTCTTCAGCCAACACCCGGAGCACTCTGAGCACAGATTCAGTCCATCCACCAGCCGGACAGAGTCTGGAGAGAGAAACTGTTGAGATGTGATTATCTACTTTGTTTTTTCTTGTATGAAACTGCAGTTCAAATCTGGGTTATAAAGGATCTGAAAGCGTTACAATCGCGCCTGGGTCCTTGCAGAAACTGCACAACAAACAGCGTAAGTCTTCACATGCGACGGCCCAGAGACGTTTACTGTCAGTACTGTTATTTCATTCATGGCATCACGTCACAGAGTGAACCTCTACAGTGTCATACTGACACTAACCCTAATCCTAACCCAAAGGAATGTATTTCAGCACTCATTGATCAAAATGTTTATAAAACATTATTAGATTTATTTTGTGAAACATTTAAATAATGAAACTAGTATTTTTTAATTGAGACAACTTAATAAGTTTGCTCCAACCCTCTAAAGTAATTTGGATGAAGTTAAACATTTTAGGTTATATTGAATGAATTATGAACATTAAGTCAATAAAAGC
>NW_024628082.1:0-2049 GCF_008729295.1 Plectropomus leopardus | reverse complement strand
TCAAACGCTCACTTTGACAGAAGAATAAACTAAACACATTTTGGTGAAGAAAAGTCAAAGGTGAAGGTCAGCGTGACCTCATATATCTCATTCTTGTGAACACAACTTCTCAAGAACACCTTGAGATTAATGCAATATCTGAATATGGCCTTGAGGGACTTTCCTCAAATTTAGCACAAGCGTCTATTTGACTCAAGAATGAACTGATCAGAATCTGGCAGTCGAAGGTCAAAGGTCAAGGTCAAGGTCAATGTCACTGCCCCTTCATAGAAGATGATTTCAACCATAACTCAAGAATTCATACACTCAAATTTCACACAAATGGCTCATAGGATATTACGACTGAGGATTAGGGCCATTTTGAAGAAAAAAAATTGTCCCCATTGTCCCTGGTTGCCAACCTGTGCTCTCACCTATTTTATATTTTGCTGGCAAAATGTTAATTTCCGTAATATAATGCCCCGTCTCGTAAAATTTCAACTTTATTCTTGACTTTTTATCTGTAAAATTCTAACTTTTTGTGTGTGCAGCATCCATGTTGTAACAGACATGGATGTAAACCATAAGTGCAACTTGATGAGTGTGCAGAGGCATACAACTGCATGACGGTATTTCAATTTGGGACAAAAAGACAAAAAGAAAGAGAGCCCCACCTTTCTTAGCAATGTATCTTAAAAGTAACTGGGATGGAGTTTAAAGAGAAAAATAGCCTTGAATGCAACTAAATGAACCATATTTTGTAAAAGATGGAAACTATTCTCTGATGGTCTAAGTCATCTTGTCATCGCCAGCTGCCTTTGTTTTATGAACATTTGTCACTGCCATTTGTCAGGGCCTACCGCGCAGTTTGAGCTTCTTATTTTTGTATGATAACAATATTTGTCTTCATTAAATGAGCTGCAGCGTCGGACCTGCAACCCAACACCAACCTTTCACCCTCAATCACCCCTGCGTCACTAACAGCGACGGGACGAACGCAGACTTTTCTTCAAGCTTTATATAAAGAGACTAGAACTTAAACAGCCCGCTGACACGAACAAGCACAGCATGATTTATTTCTGCCATTATAAACCTCCGCTGATCTTCTCCCCACCTCCACGTCTGCAAAGTATGTTATCTTTCCACCATCAATTTATTTTCTTTCATTTTCCCTCCTTCTGCTTTTGTCACGGCGGCCAATTGTTCTTGGATTGAGGGGATCAAACTACTCAAGCAGAGAGACGGAAAAGGAGGGAGACTGAAAATATTATTTAACCAAATCCCTTTTTCTGAAAATGCCATGGATGAAATGACCTGCAGGGTCAAGAAGAGAGGCAGAATTTCAACAGGCTATAAGGGGTTGGGAGACTGAGGCAACACCTGAGCTGAGAGGGCCACAGGAAGGTCAGACTTTATGCAGACATGGTGTTAGAGCAGAAAGAAGGAGAGGAGTAGTAAAACAGATTATGCCACATACTGTATAAACTGCTGGTTAGTTCAATCTTTAATATTATCATATATTATCATAATCAATCTATTGATCATATTCTGTGTTAATAATCTGAATCTGCAAAGAATCTAAAGCTGTCAAACAAATGTAATGAAATGAAAAGTACTATATTTCCCTCAGATAGTAGTATTAGTATAGTACAATACAGTACAGTACAGTATAAAGTAACATAAAATGTAACAGTAAAGAATTATTATTTTAGTACAATTTTGAGGTACTTAAATGCTTTTTTTAATGTAAAAACATCCTACTGTTTTTCAACTATTGCTATGTATTATATTCCTAAACAATGCTAATATTAAATCTACCAACATTTTTGACATCACAGTTCCAAAGTATGGTAGGCTGGCTGCTGAGTTTTTGAGGTACACGTTTCCATTTTTCAATGATTAAGTTGTGTATTTTCAAATGTCGATACAGGCGCGAAAAGTCATTAAAAAGCATCAAAAAAGAGCATGGTTAATAAAACCCCCTGTTTATACAAAGATTGCACTACAGGGGCACTAAAAAGCCTGTTCTTTAATGACGGCATCATGCCACCCTGGTGTGAAATTATATTT
>NW_024628081.1:0-1827 GCF_008729295.1 Plectropomus leopardus | reverse complement strand
CTATAAAAGTGCAAAAAAGGAAAAGAAATGATGTTAAAAATACATGTCTGTTATGTAAAATCATTTTGAATATATGATTTTAATAATTAGAATAAATTAATAATCGTTTTCTGGACACTGCCCCTTATTTTTATTCTTTAGTATTTATTAAATAATTCTCGCTCCCTTTCACCTTTTACAGATTTCATGCGTTTTGTGAAATATTTCTTGTCAAACTGCTGATTGTTTTTTTAACGACATGAGACTGTTTCAGAGGGTTAAATGTCTGTGAAATGTGTCTGGATGCAGTAATGCTGTTCCAGCTTTCAAAGGGTTAATCAGCCGGTCAGGTGACTGTATCGACTCCTAACGCGCTGCAGAGACGAGTGTGACTGTTTTTAAGTGTCCGTCTGACCTCATTGTCTCCTCAGGTATTACTTCCCCACATACGAGAACGACGCCCTGCTGTGCACGCTGTCCGACAGCGAGGACGGACAAAGTGACGAGACGGATCACAGCGAGGACGTCCCCGTCATCGCAGAGGACATCTCTAACCTCAGAGCGCTGAAACAGACCAGCGTCCTCAACCAGCTGCTGAGACGGTAGACGGTGGACAGATTGGGGACGGTTGTTTGTTTTTGGACAGAGAGGTTGTTGTTGGGTCTATCACACGTGGACGGCCGTATTTTTCTTTTCAGCACACAAAGACAAAGACAAAGACAAAGACAAACGAGAACATTTCAGAAACCGTCAGGAGCCTTTTTTTGACTCAGTCAATAAAGATCATTTAGACGCCGTCTCTCTGGAATATTACGTTTATTTCTGACAGTAAAAATAGTTTAATGTTGGAAGTTTTAGAAACCACAACAGTGATACTCAACTTAAGGCCCGCGGGACAAATCTGGGCCCTGATAGGGCCCCTGGTGGCCCCCCAAACATTTTCTATTCACAACAGAAAATAAAGTGATTGACGCTGTGACTTGTTTTTGTCCTTTTAGAGACATAAAATAACCCGAAGTAAACAAAGACCCTATTGTCCTACAATCCTAAAGAAGTCCCAAAATCCAAAAAACACCCTAAAATCCAACAATTGCCTTAAAATCTTGAAAACAGCCTTCAGTTGCAGAAATGTCATGAATATTAGAAAGGTACCGAAATCCTAGAAAAGTCCCAAAATTCAAGAAATGACCATAGATCCTACAAACATCCTAAAATCCTAGAAACATCCTTAAATTGTATAAATATCACGAATATTTGAGAGGTCTCGAAATACTGGAAAAATCCTGAAATCCTGGAAATCTCTTAAAATCCAAGGAATGTCCTAAAATCCTAGAAAATGTCCTGAAATACTAGAAATGTCCCTAAAATCCCAAAAATGTCCTAAAACCGTAGAAATATGTGAAAATTCTAAAAATGTCCTAAAATCCTAAAAACACCCTAAAATCTTAGAAATGTCCCAAAATCCCTGAAACGTCCTTAAATCCTTGAAATCTAAAAACCTACAAACGTCCCAAAACCCTAGAAAAGTGTCCCCCCAACAGAGAAAGTCGAGTGTCCCTGCTGTAAATCCCTCACAGGTGCAGCTTTGTTCAGACTCCGCTGATCTGTGAGACAGAGACTAAAGCGTCCTCTGAGCGTTTAAATTGACGCCGTGTCTCAAACCTGCTGTCCGTCTACTTGACGGTCTTGTTGTTTTTCGCCGGCACGATGTTCTGCGTCGCTTTCCCGAGAGACACCTGCCGGATGGTGGAGCCGAACTGCAGCGTGCTCAGAGTCTCCACCACGTCCCTCATGTCAGGACTCACGTTCACAAACACGCAGCACTGCAGAGACGCAGAGGACACGCAG